>NC_135247.1:9638839-9738839 GCF_947623445.1 Clavelina lepadiformis | reverse complement strand
ATTTTTTAGTTAAGTTCTTTTGACGATAACAGACAAACCTTTTATTGGTTAACTGTTATACTTTTATTATTTACTTATTAGACTCTAATAAACATTTTGAGACCCGTTAGAACTTTTTGCAATGTGAATTGCACATTTGGCACCATATAGTTCACAAGGCACTTTTTAGGACCTATATAACTAATGTATAGTGCAAATTTTTTAGTTAAGTTCTTTTAACGATAACAGACAAACCGTTTATTAGTTAACTGTTATACTTTTATTATTTACTTATTAGACTCTAATAAACATTTTGAGACCCGTTAGAACTTTTTGCAATGTGAATTGCACATTTGGCACCATATAGTTCACAAGGCACTTTTTAGGACCTATATAACTAATGTATAGTGCAAATTTTTAGTTAAGTTCTTTTAACGATAACAGACAAACCTTTTATTGGTTAACTGTTATACTTTTATTATTTACTTATTAGACTCTAATAAACATTTTGAGACCCGTTAGAACTTTTTGCAATGTGAATTGCACATTTGGCATCATATAGTTCACAAGGCACTTTTTAGGACCTATATAACTAATGTATAGTGCACATTTTTTAGTTAAGTTCTTTTAACGATAACAGACAAACCGTTTATTGGTTTACTGTTATACTTTTATTATTTACTTATTAGACTCTAATAAACATTTTGAGACCCGTTAGAACTTTTTGCAATCTGAATTGCACATTTGGCACCATATAGTTCACAAGGCAGTTTTTAGGACCTATATAACTAATGTATAGTGCAAATGTTTTAGTTAAGTTCTTTTAACGATAACAGACAAACCTTTTATTGGTTAACTGTTATACTTTTATTATTTACTTATTAGACTCTAATAAACATTTTGAGACCCGTTAGAACTTTTTGCAATATGAATTGCACATTTGGCACCATATAGTTCACAAGGCACTTTTTAGGACCTATATAACTAATGTATAGTGCAAATTTTTTAGTTAAGTTCTTTTAACGATAACAGACAAACCGTTTATTGGTTAACTGTTATACTTTTATTATTTACTTATTAGACTCTAATAAACATTTTGAGACCCGTTAGAACTTTTTGCAATGTGACTTGCACATTTGGCACCATATAGTTCACAAGGCACTTTTTAGGACCTATATAACTAATGTATAGTGCAAATGTTTTAGTTAAGTTCTTTTAACGATAACAGACAAACCTTTTATTGGTTAACTGTTATACTTTTATTATTTACTTATTAGACTCTAATAAACATTTTGAGACCCGTTAGAACTTTTTGCAATGTGAATTGCACATTTGGCATCATATAGTTCACAAGGCACTTTTTAGGACCTATATAACTAATGTATAGTGCAAAATTTTTAGTTAAGTTCTTTTAACGATAACAGACAAACCTTTTATTGGTTAACTGTTATACTTTTATTATTTACTTATTAGACTCTAATAAACATTTTGAGACCCGTTAGAACTTTTTGCAATCTGAATTGCACATTTGGCACCATATAGTTCACAAGGCACTTTTTAGGACCTATATAACTAATGTATAGTGCAAATTTTTTAGTTAAGTTCTTTTAACTATAACAGACAAACCTTTTATTGGTTAACTGTTATACTTTTATTATTTACTTATTAGACTCTAATAAACATTTTGAGACCCGTTAGAACTTTTTGCAATGTGAATTGCACATTTGGCACCATATAGTTCACAAGGCACTTTTTAGGACCTATATAACTAATGTATAGTGCAAATTTTTTAGTTAAGTTCTTTTGACGATAACAGACAAACCTTTTATTGGTTAACTGTTATACTTTTATTATTTACTTATTAGACTCTAATAAACATTTTGAGACCCGTTAGAACTTTTTGCAATGTGAATTGCACATTTGGCACCATATAATTCACAAGGCACTTTTTAGGACCTATATAACTAATGTATAGTGCAAATTTTTTAGTTAAGTTCTTTTAACGATAACAGACAAACCGTTTATTAGTTAACTGTTATACTTTTATTATTTACTTATTAGACTCTAATAAACATTTTGAGACCCGTTAGAACTTTTTGCAATGTGAATTGCACATTTGGCACCATATAGTTCACAAGGCACTTTTTAGGACCTATATAACTAATGTATAGTGCAAATTTTTAGTTAAGTTCTTTTAACGATAACAGACAAACCTTTTATTGGTTAACTGTTATACTTTTATTATTTACTTATTAGACTCTAATAAACATTTTGAGACCCGTTAGAACTTTTTGCAATGTGAATTGCACATTTGGCATCATATAGTTCACAAGGCACTTTTTAGGACCTATATAACTAATGTATAGTGCACATTTTTTAGTTAAGTTCTTTTAACGATAACAGACAAACCTTTTATTGGTTTACTGTTATACTTTTATTATTTACTTATTAGACTCTAATAAACATTTTGAGACCCGTTAGAACTTTTTGCAATCTGAATTGCACATTTGGCACCATATAGTTCACAAGGCAGTTTTTAGGACCTATATAACTAATGTATAGTGCAAATGTTTTAGTTAAGTTCTTTTAACGATAACAGACAAACCTTTTATTGGTTAACTGTTATACTTTTATTATTTACTTATTAGACTCTAATAAACATTTTGAGACCCGTTAGAACTTTTTGCAATATGAATTGCACATTTGGCACCATATAGTTCACAAGGCACTTTTTAGGACCTATATAACTAATGTATAGTGCAAATTTTTTAGTTAAGTTCTTTTAACGATAACAGACAAACCGTTTATTGGTTAACTGTTATACTTTTATTATTTACTTATTAGACTCTAATAAACATTTTGAGACCCGTTAGAACTTTTTGCAATGTGACTTGCACATTTGGCACCATATAGTTCACAAGGCACTTTTTAGGACCTATATAACTAATGTATAGTGCAAATGTTTTAGTTAAGTTCTTTTAACGATAACAGACAAACCTTTTATTGGTTAACTGTTATACTTTTATTATTTACTTATTAGACTCTAATAAACATTTTGAGACCCGTTAGAACTTTTTGCAATGTGAATTGCACATTTGGCATCATATAGTTCACAAGGCACTTTTTAGGACCTATATAACTAATGTATAGTGCAAATTTTTTAGTTAAGTTCTTTTAACGATAACAGACAAACCTTTTATTGGTTTACTGTTATACTTTTAATATTTACTTATTAGACTCTAATAAACATTTTGAGACCCGTTAGAACTTTTTGCAATGTGAATTGCACATTTGGCACCATATAGTTCACAAGGCAGTTTTTAGGACCTATATAACTAATGTATAGTGCAAATGTTTTAGTTAAGTTCTTTTAACGATAACAGACAAACCTTTTATTGGTTAACTGTTATACTTTTATTATTTACTTATTAGACTCTAATAAACATTTTGAGACCCGTTAGAACTTTTTGCAATGTGAATTGCACATTTGGCACCATATAGTTCACAAGGCACTTTTTAGGACCTATATAACTAATGTATAGTGCAAATGTTTTAGTTAAGTTCTTTTAACGATAACAGACAAACCTTTTATTGGTTAACTGTTATACTTTTATTATTTACTTATTAGACTCTAATAAACATTTTGAGACCCGTTAGAACTTTTTGCAATGTGACTTGCACATTTGGCACCATATAGTTCACAAGGCACTTTTTAGGACCTATATAACTAATGTATAGTGCAAATTTTTTAGTTAAGTTCTTTTAACGATAACAGACAAACCTTTTATTGGTTAACTGTTATACTTTTATTATTTACTTATTAGACTCTAATAAACATTTTGAGATTCGTTAGAACTTTTTGCAATGTGAATTGCACATTTGGCACCATATAGTTCACAAGGCACTTTTTAGGACCTATATAACTAATGTATAGTGCAAATGTTTTAGTTAAGTTCTTTTAACGATAACAGACAAACCTTTTATTGGTTAACTGTTATACTTTTATTATTTACTTATTAGACTCTAATAAACATTTTGAGACCCGTTAGAACTTTTTGCAATGTGACTTGCACATTTGGCACCATATAGTTCACAAGGCACTTTTTAGGACCTATATAACTAATGTATAGTGCAAATTTTTTAGTTAAGTTCTTTTAACGATAACAGACAAACCTTTTATTGGTTAACTGTTATACTTTTATTATTTACTTATTAGACTCTAATAAACATTTTGAGACCCGTTAGAACTTTTTGCAATGTGAATTGCACATTTGGCATCATATAGTTCACAAGGCACTTTTTAGGACCTATATAACTAATGTATAGTGCAAATTTTTTAGTTAAGTTCTTTTAACGATAACAGACAAACCTTTTATTGGTTTACTGTTATACTTTTAATATTTACTTATTAGACTCTAATAAACATTTTGAGACCCGTTAGAACTTTTTGCAATCTGAATTGCACATTTGGCACCATATAGTTCACAAGGCAGTTTTTAGGACCTATATAACTAATGTATAGTGCAAATGTTTTAGTTAAGTTCTTTTAACGATAACAGACAAACCTTTTATTGGTTAACTGTTATACTTTTATTATTTACTTATTAGACTCTAATAAACATTTTGAGACCCGTTAGAACTTTTTGCAATGTGAATTGCACATTTGGCATCATATAGTTCACAAGGCACTTTTTAGGACCTATATAACTAATGTATAGTGCAAAATTTTTAGTTAAGTTCTTTTAACGATAACAGACAAACCTTTTATTGGTTAACTGTTATACTTTTATTATTTACTTATTAGACTCTAATAAACATTTTGAGACCCGTTAGAACTTTTTGCAATCTGAATTGCACATTTGGCACCATATAGTTCACAAGGCACTTTTTAGGACCTATATAACTAATGTATAGTGCAAATTTTTTAGTTAAGTTCTTTTAACTATAACAGACAAACCTTTTATTGGTTAACTGTTATACTTTTATTATTTACTTATTAGACACTAATAAACATTTTGAGACCCGTTAGAACTTTTTGCAATGTGAATTGCACATTTGGCACCATATAGTTCACAAGGCACTTTTTAGGACCTATATAACTAATGTATAGTGCAAATTTTTTAGTTAAGTTCTTTTAACTATAACAGACAAACCTTTTATTGGTTAACTGTTATACTTTTATTATTTACTTATTAGACTCTAATAAACATTTTGAGACCCGTTAGAACTTTTTGCAATGTGAATTGCACATTTGGCACCATATAGTTCACAAGGCACTTTTTAGGACCTATATAACTAATGTATAGTGCAAATTTTTTAGTTAAGTTCTTTTGACGATAACAGACAAACCTTTTATTGGTTAACTGTTATACTTTTATTATTTACTTATTAGACTCTAATAAACATTTTGAGACCCGTTAGAACTTTTTGCAATGTGAATTGCACATTTGGCACCATATAGTTCACAAGGCACTTTTTAGGACCTATATAACTAATGTATAGTGCAAATTTTTTAGTTAAGTTCTTTTAACGATAACAGACAAACCGTTTATTAGTTAACTGTTATACTTTTATTATTTACTTATTAGACTCTAATAAACATTTTGAGACCCGTTAGAACTTTTTGCAATGTGAATTGCACATTTGGCACCATATAGTTCACAAGGCACTTTTTAGGACCTATATAACTAATGTATAGTGCAAATTTTTAGTTAAGTTCTTTTAACGATAACAGACAAACCTTTTATTGGTTAACTGTTATACTTTTATTATTTACTTATTAGACTCTAATAAACATTTTGAGACCCGTTAGAACTTTTTGCAATGTGAATTGCACATTTGGCATCATATAGTTCACAAGGCACTTTTTAGGACCTATATAACTAATGTATAGTGCACATTTTTTAGTTAAGTTCTTTTAACGATAACAGACAAACCGTTTATTGGTTTACTGTTATACTTTTATTATTTACTTATTAGACTCTAATAAACATTTTGAGACCCGTTAGAACTTTTTGCAATCTGAATTGCACATTTGGCACCATATAGTTCACAAGGCAGTTTTTAGGACCTATATAACTAATGTATAGTGCAAATGTTTTAGTTAAGTTCTTTTAACGATAACAGACAAACCTTTTATTGGTTAACTGTTATACTTTTATTATTTACTTATTAGACTCTAATAAACATTTTGAGACCCGTTAGAACTTTTTGCAATATGAATTGCACATTTGGCACCATATAGTTCACAAGGCACTTTTTAGGACCTATATAACTAATGTATAGTGCAAATTTTTTAGTTAAGTTCTTTTAACGATAACAGACAAACCGTTTATTGGTTAACTGTTATACTTTTATTATTTACTTATTAGACTCTAATAAACATTTTGAGACCCGTTAGAACTTTTTGCAATGTGACTTGCACATTTGGCACCATATAGTTCACAAGGCACTTTTTAGGACCTATATAACTAATGTATAGTGCAAATGTTTTAGTTAAGTTCTTTTAACGATAACAGACAAACCTTTTATTGGTTAACTGTTATACTTTTATTATTTACTTATTAGACTCTAATAAACATTTTGAGACCCGTTAGAACTTTTTGCAATGTGAATTGCACATTTGGCATCATATAGTTCACAAGGCACTTTTTAGGACCTATATAACTAATGTATAGTGCAAAATTTTTAGTTAAGTTCTTTTAACGATAACAGACAAACCTTTTATTGGTTAACTGTTATACTTTTATTATTTACTTATTAGACTCTAATAAACATTTTGAGACCCGTTAGAACTTTTTGCAATCTGAATTGCACATTTGGCACCATATAGTTCACAAGGCACTTTTTAGGACCTATATAACTAATGTATAGTGCAAATTTTTTAGTTAAGTTCTTTTAACTATAACAGACAAACCTTTTATTGGTTAACTGTTATACTTTTATTATTTACTTATTAGACTCTAATAAACATTTTGAGACCCGTTAGAACTTTTTGCAATGTGAATTGCACATTTGGCACCATATAGTTCACAAGGCACTTTTTAGGACCTATATAACTAATGTATAGTGCAAATTTTTTAGTTAAGTTCTTTTGACGATAACAGACAAACCTTTTATTGGTTAACTGTTATACTTTTATTATTTACTTATTAGACTCTAATAAACATTTTGAGACCCGTTAGAACTTTTTGCAATGTGAATTGCACATTTGGCACCATATAATTCACAAGGCACTTTTTAGGACCTATATAACTAATGTATAGTGCAAATTTTTTAGTTAAGTTCTTTTAACGATAACAGACAAACCGTTTATTAGTTAACTGTTATACTTTTATTATTTACTTATTAGACTCTAATAAACATTTTGAGACCCGTTAGAACTTTTTGCAATGTGAATTGCACATTTGGCACCATATAGTTCACAAGGCACTTTTTAGGACCTATATAACTAATGTATAGTGCAAATTTTTAGTTAAGTTCTTTTAACGATAACAGACAAACCTTTTATTGGTTAACTGTTATACTTTTATTATTTACTTATTAGACTCTAATAAACATTTTGAGACCCGTTAGAACTTTTTGCAATGTGAATTGCACATTTGGCATCATATAGTTCACAAGGCACTTTTTAGGACCTATATAACTAATGTATAGTGCACATTTTTTAGTTAAGTTCTTTTAACGATAACAGACAAACCTTTTATTGGTTTACTGTTATACTTTTATTATTTACTTATTAGACTCTAATAAACATTTTGAGACCCGTTAGAACTTTTTGCAATCTGAATTGCACATTTGGCACCATATAGTTCACAAGGCAGTTTTTAGGACCTATATAACTAATGTATAGTGCAAATGTTTTAGTTAAGTTCTTTTAACGATAACAGACAAACCTTTTATTGGTTAACTGTTATACTTTTATTATTTACTTATTAGACTCTAATAAACATTTTGAGACCCGTTAGAACTTTTTGCAATATGAATTGCACATTTGGCACCATATAGTTCACAAGGCACTTTTTAGGACCTATATAACTAATGTATAGTGCAAATTTTTTAGTTAAGTTCTTTTAACGATAACAGACAAACCGTTTATTGGTTAACTGTTATACTTTTATTATTTACTTATTAGACTCTAATAAACATTTTGAGACCCGTTAGAACTTTTTGCAATGTGACTTGCACATTTGGCACCATATAGTTCACAAGGCACTTTTTAGGACCTATATAACTAATGTATAGTGCAAATGTTTTAGTTAAGTTCTTTTAACGATAACAGACAAACCTTTTATTGGTTAACTGTTATACTTTTATTATTTACTTATTAGACTCTAATAAACATTTTGAGACCCGTTAGAACTTTTTGCAATGTGAATTGCACATTTGGCATCATATAGTTCACAAGGCACTTTTTAGGACCTATATAACTAATGTATAGTGCAAATTTTTTAGTTAAGTTCTTTTAACGATAACAGACAAACCTTTTATTGGTTTACTGTTATACTTTTAATATTTACTTATTAGACTCTAATAAACATTTTGAGACCCGTTAGAACTTTTTGCAATGTGAATTGCACATTTGGCACCATATAGTTCACAAGGCAGTTTTTAGGACCTATATAACTAATGTATAGTGCAAATGTTTTAGTTAAGTTCTTTTAACGATAACAGACAAACCTTTTATTGGTTAACTGTTATACTTTTATTATTTACTTATTAGACTCTAATAAACATTTTGAGACCCGTTAGAACTTTTTGCAATGTGAATTGCACATTTGGCACCATATAGTTCACAAGGCACTTTTTAGGACCTATATAACTAATGTATAGTGCAAATGTTTTAGTTAAGTTCTTTTAACGATAACAGACAAACCTTTTATTGGTTAACTGTTATACTTTTATTATTTACTTATTAGACTCTAATAAACATTTTGAGACCCGTTAGAACTTTTTGCAATGTGACTTGCACATTTGGCACCATATAGTTCACAAGGCACTTTTTAGGACCTATATAACTAATGTATAGTGCAAATTTTTTAGTTAAGTTCTTTTAACGATAACAGACAAACCTTTTATTGGTTAACTGTTATACTTTTATTATTTACTTATTAGACTCTAATAAACATTTTGAGATTCGTTAGAACTTTTTGCAATGTGAATTGCACATTTGGCACCATATAGTTCACAAGGCACTTTTTAGGACCTATATAACTAATGTATAGTGCAAATGTTTTAGTTAAGTTCTTTTAACGATAACAGACAAACCTTTTATTGGTTAACTGTTATACTTTTATTATTTACTTATTAGACTCTAATAAACATTTTGAGACCCGTTAGAACTTTTTGCAATGTGACTTGCACATTTGGCACCATATAGTTCACAAGGCACTTTTTAGGACCTATATAACTAATGTATAGTGCAAATTTTTTAGTTAAGTTCTTTTAACGATAACAGACAAACCTTTTATTGGTTAACTGTTATACTTTTATTATTTACTTATTAGACTCTAATAAACATTTTGAGACCCGTTAGAACTTTTTGCAATGTGAATTGCACATTTGGCATCATATAGTTCACAAGGCACTTTTTAGGACCTATATAACTAATGTATAGTGCAAATTTTTTAGTTAAGTTCTTTTAACGATAACAGACAAACCTTTTATTGGTTTACTGTTATACTTTTAATATTTACTTATTAGACTCTAATAAACATTTTGAGACCCGTTAGAACTTTTTGCAATCTGAATTGCACATTTGGCACCATATAGTTCACAAGGCAGTTTTTAGGACCTATATAACTAATGTATAGTGCAAATGTTTTAGTTAAGTTCTTTTAACGATAACAGACAAACCTTTTATTGGTTAACTGTTATACTTTTATTATTTACTTATTAGACTCTAATAAACATTTTGAGACCCGTTAGAACTTTTTGCAATGTGAATTGCACATTTGGCATCATATAGTTCACAAGGCACTTTTTAGGACCTATATAACTAATGTATAGTGCAAAATTTTTAGTTAAGTTCTTTTAACGATAACAGACAAACCTTTTATTGGTTAACTGTTATACTTTTATTATTTACTTATTAGACTCTAATAAACATTTTGAGACCCGTTAGAACTTTTTGCAATCTGAATTGCACATTTGGCACCATATAGTTCACAAGGCACTTTTTAGGACCTATATAACTAATGTATAGTGCAAATTTTTTAGTTAAGTTCTTTTAACTATAACAGACAAACCTTTTATTGGTTAACTGTTATACTTTTATTATTTACTTATTAGACACTAATAAACATTTTGAGACCCGTTAGAACTTTTTGCAATGTGAATTGCACATTTGGCACCATATAGTTCACAAGGCACTTTTTAGGACCTATATAACTAATGTATAGTGCAAATTTTTTAGTTAAGTTCTTTTGACGATAAAAGACAAACCTTTTATTGGTTAACTGTTATACTTTTATTATTTACTTATTAGACTCTAATAAACATTTTGAGACCCGTTAGAACTTTTTGCAATGTGAATTGCACATTTGGCACCATATAGTTCACAAGGCACTTTTTAGGACCTATATAACTAATGTATAGTGCAAATTTTTTAGTTAAGTTCTTTTAACGATAACAGACAAACCGTTTATTAGTTAACTGTTATACTTTTATTATTTACTTATTAGACTCTAATAAACATTTTGAGACCCGTTAGAACTTTTTGCAATGTGAATTGCACATTTGGCATCATATAGTTCACAAGGCACTTTTTAGGACCTATATAACTAATGTATAGTGCACATTTTTTAGTTAAGTTCTTTTAACGATAACAGACAAACCTTTTATTGGTTTACTGTTATACTTTTATTATTTACTTATTAGACTCTAATAAACATTTTGAGACCCGTTAGAACTTTTTGCAATGTGAATTGCACATTTGGCACCATATAGTTCACAAGGCACTTTTTAGGACCTATATAACTAATGTATAGTGCAAATGTTTTAGTTAAGTTCTTTTAACGATAACAGACAAACCTTTTATTGGTTAACTGTTATACTTTTATTATTTACTTATTAGACTCTAATAAACATTTTGAGACCCGTTAGAACTTTTTGCAATGTGACTTGCACATTTGGCACCATATAGTTCACAAGGCACTTTTTAGGACCTATATAACTAATGTATAGTGCAAATTTTTTAGTTAAGTTCTTTTAACGATAACAGACAAACCTTTTATTGGTTAACTGTTATACTTTTATTATTTACTTATTAGACTCTAATAAACATTTTGAGACCCGTTAGAACTTTTTGCAATGTGAATTGCACATTTGGCATCATATAGTTCACAAGGCACTTTTTAGGACCTATATAACTAATGTATATTGCAAATTTTTTAGTTAAGTTCTTTTAACGATAACAGACAAACCTTTTATTGGTTTACTGTTATACTTTTAATATTTACTTATTAGACTCTAATAAACATTTTGAGACCCGTTAGAACTTTTTGCAATCTGAATTGCACATTTGGCACCATATAGTTCACAAGGCAGTTTTTAGGACCTATATAACTAATGTATAGTGCAAATGTTTTAGTTAAGTTCTTTTAACGATAACAGACAAACCTTTTATTGGTTAACTGTTATACTTTTATTATTTACTTATTAGACTCTAATAAACATTTTGAGACCCGTTAGAACTTTTTGCAATGTGAATTGCACATTTGGCATCATATAGTTCACAAGGCACTTTTTAGGACCTATATAACTAATGTATAGTGCAAAATTTTTAGTTAAGTTCTTTTAACGATAACAGACAAACCTTTTATTGGTTAACTGTTATACTTTTATTATTTACTTATTAGACTCTAATAAACATTTTGAGACCCGTTAGAACTTTTTGCAATCTGAATTGCACATTTGGCACCATATAGTTCACAAGGCACTTTTTAGGACCTATATAACTAATGTATAGTGCAAATTTTTTAGTTAAGTTCTTTTAACTATAACAGACAAACCTTTTATTGGTTAACTGTTATACTTTTATTATTTACTTATTAGACTCTAATAAACATTTTGAGACCCGTTAGAACTTTTTGCAATGTGAATTGCACATTTGGCATCATATAGTTCACAAGGCACTTTTTAGGACCTATATAACTAATGTATAGTGCAAATTTTTTAGTTAAGTTCTTTTAACGATAACAGACAAACCTTTTATTGGTTTACTGTTATACTTTTAATATTTACTTATTAGACTCTAATAAACATTTTGAGACCCGTTAGAACTTTTTGCAATGTGAATTGCACATTTGGCACCATATAGTTCACAAGGCAGTTTTTAGGACCTATATAACTAATGTATAGTGCAAATGTTTTAGTTAAGTTCTTTTAACGATAACAGACAAACCTTTTATTGGTTAACTGTTATACTTTTATTATTTACTTATTAGACTCTAATAAACATTTTGAGACCCGTTAGAACTTTTTGCAATGTGAATTGCACATTTGGCACCATATAGTTCACAAGGCACTTTTTAGGACCTATATAACTAATGTATAGTGCAAATTTTTTAGTTAAGTTCTTTTAACGATAACAGACAAACCTTTTATTGGTTAACTGTTATACTTTTATTATTTACTTATTAGACTCTAATAAACATTTTGAGATTCGTTAGAACTTTTTGCAATGTGAATTGCACATTTGGCACCATATAGTTCACAAGGCACTTTTTAGGACCTATATAACTAATGTATAGTGCAAATGTTTTAGTTAAGTTCTTTTAACGATAGCAGACAAACCTTTTATTGGTTAACTGTTATACTTTTATTATTTACTTATTAGACTCTAATAAACATTTTGAGACCCGTTAGAACTTTTTGCAATGTGACTTGCACATTTGGCACCATATAGTTCACAAGGCACTTTTTAGGACCTATATAACTAATGTATAGTGCAAATTTTTTAGTTAAGTTCTTTTAACGATAACAGACAAACCTTTTATTGGTTAACTGTTATACTTTTATTATTTACTTATTAGACTCTAATAAACATTTTGAGACCCGTTAGAACTTTTTGCAATGTGAATTGCACATTTGGCACCATATAGTTCACAAGGCACTTTTTAGGACCTATATAACTAATGTATAGTGCAAATTTTTTAGTTAAGTTCTTTTAACGATAACAGACAAACCTTTTATTGGTTAACTGTTATACTTTTATTATTTACTTATTAGACTCTAATAAACATTTTGAGACCCGTTAGAACTTTTTGCAATGTGAATTGCACATTTGGCATCATATAGTTCACAAGGCACTTTTTAGGACCTATATAACTAATGTATAGTGCAAATTTTTTAGTTAAGTTCTTTTAACGATAACAGACAAACCTTTTATTGGTTTACTGTTATACTTTTATTATTTACTTATTAGACTCTAATAAACATTTTGAGACCCGTTAGAACTTTTTGCAATATGAATTGCACATTTGGCACCATATAGTTCACAAGGCACTTTTTAGGACCTATATAACTAATGTATAGTGCAAATTTTTTAGTTAAGTTCTTTTAACGATAACAGACAAACCTTTTATTGGTTAACTGTTATACTTTTATTATTTACTTATTAGACTCTAATAAACATTTTGAGACCTGTTAGAACTTTTTGCAATGTGAATTGCACATTTGGCACCATATAGTTCACAAGGCACTTTTTAGGACCTATATAACTAATGTATAGTGCAAATGTTTTAGTTAAGTTCTTTTAACGATAACAGACAAACCGTTTATTGGTTAACTGTTATACTTTTATTATTTACTTATTAGACTCTAATAAACATTTTGAGACCCGTTAGAACTTTTTGCAATGTGACTTGCACATTTGGCACCATAAAGTTCACAAGGCACTTTTTAGGACCTATATAACTAATGTAGAGTGCAAATTTTTTAGTTAAGTTCTTTTAACGATAACAGACAAACCTTTTATTGGTTAACTGTTATACTTTTATTATTTACTTATTAGACTCTAATAAACATTTTGAGACCCGTTAGAACTTTTTGCAATGTGAATTGCACATTTGGCATCATATAGTTCACAAGGCACTTTTTAGGACCTATATAACTAATGTATAGTGCACATTTTTTAGTTAAGTTCTTTTAACGATAACAGACAAACCTTTTATTGGTTTACTGTTATACTTTTATTATTTACTTATTAGACTCTAATAAACATTTTGAGACCCGTTAGAACTTTTTGCAATGTGAATTGCACATTTGGCACCATATAGTTCACAAGGCAGTTTTTAGGACCTATATAACTAATGTATAGTGCAAATGTTTTAGTTAAGTTCTTTTAACGATAACAGACAAACCTTTTATTGGTTAACTGTTATACTTTTATTATTTACTTATTAGACTCTAATAAACATTTTGAGACCCGTTAGAACTTTTTGCAATGTGAATTGCACATTTGGCATCATATAGTTCACAAGGCACTTTTTAGGACCTATATAACTAATGTATAGTGCACATTTTTTAGTTAAGTTCTTTTAACGATAACAGACAAACCTTTTATTGGTTTACTGTTATACTTTTATTATTTACTTATTAGACTCTAATAAACATTTTGAGACCCGTTAGAACTTTTTGCAATATGAATTGCACATTTGGCACCATATAGTTCACAAGGCACTTTTTAGGACCTATATAACTAATGTATAGAGCAAATTTTTTAGTTAAGTTCTTTTAACGATAACAGACAAACCTTTTATTGGTTAACTGTTATACTTTTATTATTTACTTATTAGACTCTAATAAACATTTTGAGACCCGTTAGAACTTTTTGCAATGTGAATTGCACATTTGGCACCATATAGTTCACAAGGCACTTTTTAGGACCTATATAACTAATGTATAGTGAAAAAGTTTTAGTTAAGTTCTTTTAACGATAACAGACAAACCTTTTAGTGGTTAACTGTTATACTTTTATTATTTACTTATTAGACTCTAATAAACATTTTGAGACCCGTTAGAACTTTTTGCAATGTGAATTGCACATTTGGCATCATATAGTTCACAAGGCACTTTTTAGGACCTATATAACTAATGTATAGTGCAAATTTTTTAGTTAAGTTCTTTTAACGATAACAGACAAACCTTTTATTGGTTAACTGTTATACTTTTATTATTTACTTATTAGACTCTAATAAACATTTTGAGACCCGTTAGAACTTTTTGCAATGTGAATTGCACATTTGGCATCATATAGTTCACAAGGCACTTTTTAGGACCTATATAACTAATGTATAGTGCAAATGTTTTAGTTAAGTTCTTTTAACGATAACAGACAAACCTTTTATTGGTTAACTGTTATACTTTTATTATTTACTTATTAGACTCTAATAAACATTTTGAGACCCGTTAGAACTTTTTGCAATATGAATTGCACATTTGGCACCATATAGTTCACAAGGCACTTTTTAGGACCTATATAACTAATGTATAGTGCAAATTTTTTAGTTAAGTTCTTTTAACGATAACAGACAAACCTTTTATTGGTTAACTGTTATACTTTTATTATTTACTTATTAGACTCTAATAAACATTTTGAGACCTGTTAGAACTTTTTGCAATGTGAATTGCACATTTGGCACCATATAGTTCACAAGGCACTTTTTAGGACCTATATAACTAATGTATAGTGCAAATTTTTTAGTTAAGTTCTTTTAACGATAACAGACAAACCGTTTATTGGTTAACTGTTATACTTTTATTATTTACTTATTAGACTCTAATAAACATTTTGAGACCCGTTAGAACTTTTTGCAATGTGACTTGCACATTTGGCACCATAAAGTTCACAAGGCACTTTTTAGGACCTATATAACTAATGTAGAGTGCAAATTTTTTAGTTAAGTTCTTTTAACGATAACAGACAAACCTTTTATTGGTTAACTGTTATACTTTTATTATTTACTTATTAGACTCTAATAAACATTTTGAGACCCGTTAGAACTTTTTGCAATGTGACTTGCACATTTGGCACCATATAGTTCACAAGGCACTTTTTAGGACCTATATAACTAATGTATACTGCAAATTTTTTAGTTAAGTTCTTTTAACGATAACAGACAAACCTTTTATTGGTTAACTGTTATACTTTTATTATTTACTTATTAGATTCTAATAAACATTTTGAGACCCGTTAGAACTTTTTGCAATGTGAATTGCACATTTGGCATCATATAGTTCACAAGGCACTTTTTAGGACCTATATAACTAATGTATAGTGCAAATTTTTTAGTTAAGTTCTTTTAACGATAACAGACAAACCTTTTATTGGTTTACTGTTATACTTTTATTATTTACTTATTAGACTCTAATAATCATTTTGAGACCCGTTAGAACTTTTTGCAATCTGAATTGCACATTTGGCACCATATAGTTCACAAGGCAGTTTTTAGGACCTATATAACTAATGTATAGTGCAAATGTTTTAGTTAAGTTCTTTTAACGATAACAGACAAACCTTTTATTGGTTAACTGTTATACTTTTATTATTTACTTATTAGACTCTAATAAACATTTTGAGACCCGTTAGAACTTTTTGCAATGTGAATTTCACATTTGGCATCATATAGTTCACAAGGCACTTTTTAGGACCTATATAACTAATGTATAGTGCACATTTTTTAGTTAAGTTCTTTTAACGATAACAGACAAACCTTTTATTGGTTTACTGTTATACTATTATTATTTACTTATTAGACTCTAATAAACATTTTGAGACCCGTTAGAACTTTTTGCAATGTGAATTGCACATTTGGCACCATATAGTTCACAAGGCACTTTTTAGGACCTATATAACTAATGTATAGTGCACATTTTTTAGTTAAGTTCTTTTAACGATAACAGACAAACCTTTTATTGGTTAACTGTTATACTTTTATTATTTACTTATTAGACTCTAATAAACATTTTGAGACCCGTTAGAACTTTTTGCAATGTGAATTGCACATTTGGCATCATATAGTTCACAAGGCACTTTTTAGGACCTATATAACTAATGTATAGTGTAAATTTTTTAGTTAAGTTCTTTTAACGATAACAGACAAACCTTTTATTGGTTAACTGTTATACTTTTATTATTTACTTTTTAGACTCTAATAAACATTTTGAGACCCGTTAGAACTTTTTGCAATGTGAATTGCACATTTGGCACCATATAGTTCACAAGGCACTTTTTAGGACCTATATAACTAATGTATAGTGCAAATTTTTTAGTTAAGTTCTTTTAACGATAACAGACAAACCTTTTATTGGTTAACTGTTATACTTTTATTATTTACTTATTAGATTTTAATAAACATTTTGAGACCCGTTAGAAGTTTTTGCAATGTGAATTGCACATTTGGCACCATATAGTTCACAAGGCACTTTTTAGGACCTATATAACTAATGTATAGTGCAAATTTTTTAGTTAAGTTCTTTTAACGATAACAGACAAACCTTTTATTGGTTAACTGTTATACTTTTATTATTTACTTATTAGACTCTAATAAACATTTTGAGACCTGTTAGAACTTTTTGCAATGTGAATTGCACATTTGGCACCATATAGTTCACAAAGCACTTTTTAGGACCTATATAACTAATGTATAGTGCAAATGTTTTAGTTAAGTTCTTTTAACGATAACAGACAAACCGTTTATTGGTTAACTGTTATACTTTTATTATTTACTTATTAGACTCTAATAAACATTTTGAGACCCGTTAGAACTTTTTGCAATGTGACTTGCACATTTGGCACCATATAGTTCACAAGGCACTTTTTAGGACCTATATAACTAATGTATAGTGCAAATTTTTTAGTTAAGTTCTTTTAACGATAACAGACAAACCTTTTATTGGTTTACTGTTATACTTTTATTATTTACTTATTAGACTCTAATAAACATTTTGAGACCCGTTAGGCCTTTTTGCAATGTGAATTGCACATTTGGCATCATATAGTTCACAAGGCACTTTTTAGGACCTATATAACTAATGTATAGTGCACATTTTTTAGTTAAGTTCTTTTAACGATAACAGACAAACCTTTTATTGGTTTACTGTTATACTTTTATTATTTACTTATTAGACTCTAATAAACATTTTGAGACCCGTTAGAACTTTTTGCAATCTGAATTGCACATTTGGCACCATATAGTTCACAAGGCACTTTTTAGGACCTATATAACTAATGTATAGTGCAAATTTTTTAGTTAAGTTCTTTTAACGATAACAGACAAACCGTTTATTGGTTAACTGTTATACTTTTATTATTTACTTATTAGACTCTAATAAACATTTTGAGACCCGTTAGAACTTTTTGCAATGTGACTTGCACATTTGGCACCATATAGTTCACAAGGCACTTTTTAGGACCTATATAACTAAAGTATAGTGCAATTTTTTAGTTAAGTTCTTTTAACGATAACAGACAAACCTTTTATTGGTTAACTGTTATACTTTTATTATTTACTTATTAGACTCTAATAAACATTTTGAGACCCGTTAGAACTTTTTGCAATGTGAATTGCACATTTGGCATCATATAGTTCACAAGGCACTTTTTAGGACCTATATAACTAATGTATAGTGCACATTTTTTAGTTAAGTTCTTTTAACGATAACAGACAAACCTTTTATTGGTTTACTGTTATACTTTTATTATTTACTTATTAGACTCTAATAAACATTTTGAGACCCGTTAGAACTTTTTGCAATCTGAATTGCACATTTGGCACCATATAGTTCACAAGGCAGTTTTTAGGACCTATATAACTAATGTATAGTGCAAATGTTTTAGTTAAGTTCTTTTAACGATAACAGACAAACCTTTTATTGGTTAACTGTTATACTTTTATTATTTACTAATTAGACTCTAATAAACATTTTAAGACCCGTTAGAACTTTTTGCAATATGAATTGCACATTTGGCACCATATAGTTCACAAGGCACTTTTTAGGACCTATATAACTAATGTATAGTGCAAATTTTTTAGTTAAGTTCTTTTAACGATAACAGACAAACCGTTTATTGGTTAACTGTTATACTTTTATTATTTACTTATTAGACTCTAATAAACATTTTGAGACCCGTTAGAACTTTTTGCAATGTGACTTGCACATTTGGCACCATATAGTTCACAAGGCACTTTTTAGGACCTATATAACTAATGTATAGTGCAAAATTTTTAGTTAAGTTCTTTTAACGATAACAGACAAACCTTTTATTGGTTAACTGTTATACTTTTATTATTTACTTATTAGACTCTAATAAACATTTTGAGACCCGTTAGAACTTTTTGCAATGTGAATTGCACATTTGGCATCATATAGTTCACAAGGCACTTTTTAGGACCTATATAACTAATGTATAGTGCACATTTTTTAGTTAAGTTCTTTTAACGATAACATACAAACCTTTTATTGGTTAACTGTTATACTTTTATTATTTACTTATTAGACTCTAATAAACATTTTGAGACCCGTTAGAACTTTTTGCAATCTGAATTGCACTTTTGTCACCATATAGTTCACAAGGCACTTTTTAGGACCTATATAACTAATGTATAGTGCAAATGTTTAAGTTAAGTTCTTTTAACGATAACAGACAAACCTTTTGTTGGTTAACTGTTATACTTTTATTATTTACTTATTAGACTCTAATAAACATTTTGAGACCCGTTAGAACTTTTTGCAATGTGACTTGCACATTTGGCACCATAAAGTTCACAAGGCACTTTTTAGGACCTATATAACTAATGTATAGTGCAAATGTTTTAGTTAAGTTCTTTTAACGATAACAGACAAACCTTTTATTGGTTAACTGTTATACTTTTATTATTTACTTATTAGACTCTAATAAACATTTTGAGACCCGTTAGAACTTTTTGCAATGTGAATTGCACATTTGGCATCATATAGTTCACAAGGCACTTTTTAGGACCTATATAACTAATGTATAGTGCACATTTTTTAGTTAAGTTCTTTTAACGATAACAGACAAACCTTTTATTGGTTTACTGTTATACTTTTATTATTTACTTATTAGACTCTAATAAACATTTTGAGACCCGTTAGAACTTTTTGCAATATGAATTGCACATTTGGCACCATATAGTTCACAAGGCACTTTTTAGGACCTATATAACTAATGTATAGAGCAAATTTTTTAGTTAAATTCTTTTAACGATAACAGACAAACCTTTTATTGGTTAACTGTTATACTTTTATTATTTACTTATTAGACTCTAATAAACATTTTGAGACCCGTTAGAACTTTTTGCAATGTGAATTGCACATTTGGCACCATATAGTTCACAAGGCACTTTTTAGGACCTATATAACTAATGTATAGTGAAAAAGTTTTAGTTAAGTTCTTTTAACGATAACAGACAAACCTTTTAGTGGTTAACTGTTATACTTTTATTATTTACTTATTAGACTCTAATAAACATTTTGAGACCCGTTAGAACTTTTTGCAATGTGAATTGCACATTTGGCATCATATAGTTCACAAGGCACTTTTTAGGACCTATATAACTAATGTATAGTGCAAATTTTTTAGTTAAGTTCTTTTAACGATAACAGACAAACCTTTTATTGGTTAACTGTTATACTTTTATTATTTACTTATTAGACTCTAATAAACATTTTGAGACCCGTTAGAACTTTTTGCAATGTGAATTGCACATTTGGCATCATATAGTTCACAAGGCACTTTTTAGGACCTATATAACTAATGTATAGTGCAAATGTTTTAGTTAAGTTCTTTTAACGATAACAGACAAACCTTTTATTGGTTAACTGTTATACTTTTATTATTTACTTATTAGACTCTAATAAACATTTTGAGACCCGTTAGAACTTTTTGCAATATGAATTGCACATTTGGCACCATATAGTTCACAAGGCACTTTTTAGGACCTATATAACTAATGTATAGTGCAAATTTTTTAGTTAAGTTCTTTTAACGATAACAGACAAACCTTTTATTGGTTAACTGTTATACTTTTATTATTTACTTATTAGACTCTAATAAACATTTTGAGACCCGTTAGAACTTTTTGCAATGTGAATTGCACATTTGGCACCATATAGTTCACAAGGCACTTTTTAGGACCTATATAACTAATGTATAGTGCAAATTTTTTAGTTAAGTTCTTTTAACGATAACAGACAAACCTTTTATTGGTTAACTGTTATACTTTTATTATTTACTTATTAGACTCTAATAAACATTTTGAGACCTGTTAGAACTTTTTGCAATGTGAATTGCACATTTGGCACCATATAGTTCACAAGGCACTTTTTAGGACCTATATAACTAATGTATAGTGCAAATTTTTTAGTTAAGTTCTTTTAACGATAACAGACAAACCGTTTATTGGTTAACTGTTATACTTTTATTATTTACTTATTAGACTCTAATAAACATTTTGAGACCCGTTAGAACTTTTTGCAATGTGACTTGCACATTTGGCACCATAAAGTTCACAAGGCACTTTTTAGGACCTATATAACTAATGTAGAGTGCAAATTTTTTAGTTAAGTTCTTTTAACGATAACAGACAAACCTTTTATTGGTTAACTGTTATACTTTTATTATTTACTTATTAGACTCTAATAAACATTTTGAGACCCGTTAGAACTTTTTGCAATGTGAATTGCACATTTGGCATCATATAGTTCACAAGGCACTTTTTAGGACCTATATAACTAATGTATAGTGCACATTTTTTAGTTAAGTTTATTTAACGATAACAGACAAACCGTTTATTGGTTTACTGTTATACTTTTATTATTTACTTATTAGACTCTAATAAACATTTTGAGACCCGTTAGAACTTTTTGCAATGTGAATTGCACATTTGGCACCATATAGTTCACAAGGCACTTTTTAGGACCTATATAACTAATGTATAGTGCAAATGTTTTAGTTAAGTTCTTTTAACGATAACAGACAAACCTTTTATTGGTTAACTGTTATACTTTTATTATTTACTTATTAGACTCTAATAAACATTTTGAGACCCGTTAGAACTTTTTGCAATATGAATTGCACATTTGGCATCATATAGTTCACAAGGCACTTTTTAGGACCTATATAACTAATGTATAGTGCAAATTTTTTAGTTAAGTTCTTTTAACGATAACAGACAAACCTTTTATTGGTTAACTGTTATACTTTTATTATTTACTTATTAGACTCTAATAAACATTTTGAGACCCGTTAGAACTTTTTGCAATGTGACTTGCACATTTGGCACCATATAGTTCACAAGGCACTTTTTAGGACCTATATAACTAATGTATAGTGCAAATTTTTTAGTTAAGTTCTTTTAACGATAACAGACAAACCTTTTATTGGTTAACTGTTATACTTTTATTATTTACTTATTAGATTCTAATAAACATTTTGAGACCCGTTAGAATTTTTTGCAATGTGAATTGCACATTTGGCATCATATAGTTCACAAGGCACTTTTTAGGACCTATATAACTAATGTATAGTGCAAATTTTTTAGTTAAGTTCTTTTAACGATAACAGACAAACCTTTTATTGGTTTACTGTTATACTATTATTATTTACTTATTAGACTCTAATAAACATTTTGAGACCCGTTAGAACTTTTTGCAATGTGAATTGCACATTTGGCACCATATAGTTCACAAGGCACTTTTTAGGACCTATATAACTAATGTATAGTGCACATTTTTTAGTTAAGTTCTTTTAACGATAACAGACAAACCTTTTATTGGTTAACTGTTATACTTTTATTATTTACTTATTAGACTCTAATAAACATTTTGAGACCCGTTAGAACTTTTTGCAATGTGAATTGCACATTTGGCATCATATAGTTCACAAGGCACTTTTTAGGACCTATATAACTAATGTATAGTGTAAATTTTTTAGTTATGTTCTTTTAACGATAACAGACAAACCTTTTATTGGTTAACTGTTATACTTTTATTTTTTACTTATTAGACTCTAATAAACATTTTGAGACCCGTTAGAACTTTTTGCAATGTGAATTGCACATTTGGCACCATATAGTTCACAAGGCACTTTTTAGGACCTATATAACTAATGTATAGTGCAAATTTTTTAGTTAAGTTCTTTTAACGATAACAGACAAACCTTTTATTGGTTAACTGTTATACTTTTATTATTTACTTATTAGATTCTAATAAACATTTTGAGACCCGTTAGAAGTTTTTGCAATGTGAATTGCACATTTGGCACCATATAGTTCACAAGGCACTTTTTAGGACCTATATAACTAATGTATAGTGCAAATTTTTTAGTTAAGTTCTTTTAACGATAACAGACAAACCTTTTATTGGTTAACTGTTATACTTTTATTATTTACTTATTAGACTCTAATAAACATTTTGAGACCTGTTAGAACTTTTTGCAATGTGAATTGCACATTTGGCACCATATAGTTCACAAAGCACTTTTTAGGACCTATATAACTAATGTATAGTGCAAATGTTTTAGTTAAGTTCTTTTAACGATAACAGACAAACCGTTTATTGGTTAACTGTTATACTTTTATTATTTACTTATTAGACTCTAATAAACATTTTGAGACCCGTTAGAACTTTTTGCAATGTGACTTGCACATTTGGCACCATATAGTTCACAAGGCACTTTTTAGGACCTATATAACTAATGTATAGTGCAAATTTTTTAGTTAAGTTCTTTTAACGATAACAGACAAACCTTTTATTGGTTTACTGTTATACTTTTATTATTTACTTATTAGACTCTAATAAACATTTTGAGACCCGTTAGGCCTTTTTGCAATGTGAATTGCACATTTAGCATCATATAGTTCACAAGGCACTTTTTAGGACCTATATAACTAATGTATAGTGCACATTTTTTAGTTAAGTTCTTTTAACGATAACAGACAAACCTTTTATTGGTTTACTGTTATACTTTTATTATTTACTTATTAGACTCTAATAAACATTTTGAGACCCGTTAGAACTTTTTGCAATCTGAATTGCACATTTGGCACCATATAATTCACAAGGCACTTTTTAGGACCTATATAACTAATGTATAGTGCAAATTTTTTAGTTAAGTTCTTTTAACGATAACAGACAAACCGTTTATTGGTTAACTGTTATACTTTTATTATTTACTTATTAGACTCTAATAAACATTTTGAGACCCGTTAGAACTTTTTGCAATGTGACTTGCACATTTGGCACCATATAGTTCACAAGGCACTTTTTAGGACCTATATAACTAAAGTATAGTGCAATTTTTTAGTTAAGTTCTTTTAACGATAACAGACAAACCTTTTATTGGTTAACTGTTATACTTTTATTATTTACTTATTAGACTCTAATAAACATTTTGAGACCCGTTAGAACTTTTTGCAATGTGAATTGCACATTTGGCATCATATAGTTCACAAGGCACTTTTTAGGACCTATATAACTAATGTATAGTGCACATTTTTTAGTTAAGTTCTTTTAACGATAACAGACAAACCTTTTATTGGTTTACTGTTATACTTTTATTATTTACTAATTAGACTCTAATAAACATTTTAAGACCCGTTAGAACTTTTTGCAATATGAATTGCACATTTGGCACCATATAGTTCACAAGGCACTTTTTAGGACCTATATAACTAATGTATAGTGCAAATTTTTTAGTTAAGTTCTTTTAACGATAACAGACAAACCGTTTATTGGTTAACTGTTATACTTTTATTATTTACTTATTAGACTCTAATAAACATTTTGAGACCCGTTAGAACTTTTTGCAATGTGACTTGCACATTTGGCACCATATAGTTCACAAGGCACTTTTTAGGACCTATATAACTAATGTATAGTGCAAATTTTTTAGTTAAGTTCTTTTAACGATAACAGACAAACCTTTTATTGGTTAACTGTTATACTTTTATTATTTACTTATTAGACTCTAATAAACATTTTGAGACCCGTTAGAACTTTTTGCAATGTGAATTGCACATTTGGCATCATATAGTTCACAAGGCACTTTTTAGGACCTATATAACTAATGTATAGTGCACATTTTTTAGTTAAGTTCTTTTAACGATAACAGACAAACCTTTTATTGGTTTACTGTTATACTTTTATTATTTACTTATTAGACTCTAATAAACATTTTGAGACCCGTTAGAACTTTTTGCAATATGAATTGCACTTTTGTCACCATATAGTTCACAAGGCACTTTTTAGGACCTATATAACTAATGTATAGTGCAAATGTTTAAGTTAAGTTCTTTTAACGATAACAGACAAACCTTTTGTTGGTTAACTGTTATACTTTTATTATTTACTTATTAGACTCTAATAAACATTTTGAGACCCGTTAGAACATTTTGCAATATGAATTGCACATTTGGCACCATATAGTTCACAAGACACTTTTTAGGACCTATATAACTAATGTATAGAGCAAATGTTTTAGTTAAGTTCTTTTAACGATAACAGACAAACCTTTTATTGGTTAACTGTTATACTTTTATTATTTACTTATTAGACTCTAATAAACATTTTGAGACCCGTTAGAACTTTTTGCAATGTGAATTGCACATTTGGCACCATATAGTTCACAAGGCACTTTTTAGGACCTATATAACTAATGTATAGTGAAAAAGTTTTAGTTAAGTTCTTTTAACGATAACAGACAAATCTTTTATTGGTTAACTGTTATACTTTTATTATTTACTTATTAGACTCTAATAAACATTTTGAGACCCGTTAGAACTTTTTGCAATGTGAATTGCACATTTGGCATCATATAGTTCACAAGGCACTTTTTAGGACCTATATAACTAATGTATAGTGCAAATTTTTTAGTTAAGTTCTTTTAACGATAACAGACAAACTTTTTATTGGTTAACTGTTATACTTTTATTATTTACTTATTAGACTCTAATAAACAATTTGAGACCCGTTAGAACTTTTTGCAATGTGAATTGCACATTTGGCACCATATAGTTCACAAGGCACTTTTTAGGACCTATATAACTAATGTATAGTGCAAATTTTTAGTTAAGTTCTTTTAACGATAACAGACAAACCTTTTATTGGTTAACTGTTATACTTTTATTATTTACTTATTAGACTCTAATAAACATTCTGATACCCGTTAGAACTTTTTGCAATGTGAATTGCACATTTGGCATCATATAGTTCACAAGGCACTTTTTAGGACCTATATAACTAATGTATAGTGCACATTTTTTAGTTAAGTTCTTTTAACGATAACAGACAAACCTTTTATTGGTTTACTGTTATACTTTTATTATTTACTTATTAGACTCTAATAAACATTTTGAGACCCGTTAGAACTTTTTGCAATCTGAATTGCACATTTGGCACCATATAGTTCACAAGGCAGTTTTTCGGACCTATATAACTAATGTATAATGCAAATGTTTTAGTTAAGTTCTTTTAACGATAACAGACAAACCTTTTATTGGTTAACTGTTATACTTTTATTATTTACTTATTAGATTCTAATAAACATTTTGAGACCCGTTAGAACTTTTTGCAATATGAATTGCACATTTGGCACCATATAGTTCACAAGGCACTTTTTAGGACCTATATAACTAATGTTTAGAGCAAATTTTTTAGTTAAGTTCTTTTAACGATAACAGACAAACCTTTTATTGGTTAACTGTTATACTTTTATTATTTACTTATTAGACTCTAATAAACATTTTGAGACCCGTTAGAACTTTTTGCAATGTGAATTGCACATTTGGCACCATATAGTTCACAAGGCACTTTTTAGGACCTATATAACTAATGTATAGTGCAAATTTTTTAGTTAAGTTCTTTTAACGATAACAGACAAACCTTTTATTGGTTAACTGTTATACTTTTATTATTTACTTATTAGACTCTAATAAACATTTTGAGACCCGTTAGAACTTTTTGCAATGTGAATTGCACATTTGGCATCATATAGTTCACAAGGCACTTTTTAGGACCTATATAACTAATGTATGGTGCAAATGTTTTAGTTAAGTTCTTTTAACGATAACAGACAAACCTTTTATTGGTTAACTGTTATACTTTTATTATTTACTTATTAGACTCTAATAAACATTTTGAGACCTGTTAGAACTTTTTGCAATGTGAATTGCACATTTGGCACCATATAGTTTACAAGGCACTTTTTAGGACCTATATAACTAATGTATAGTGCAAATGTTTTAGTTAAGTTCTTTTAACGATAACAGACAAACCTTTTATTGGTTAACTGTTATACTATTATTATGTACTTATTAGACTCTAATAAACATTTTGAGACCTGTTAGAACTTTTTGCAATGTGAATTGCACATTTGGCATCATATAGTTCACAAGGCACTTTTTAGGACCTATATAACTAATGTATAGTGCAAAATTTTTAGTTAAGTTCTTTTAACGATAACAGACAAACCTTTTATTGGTTAACTGTTATACTTTTATTATTTACTTATTAGACTCTAATAAACATTTTGAGACCCGTTAGAACTTTTTGCAATGTGAATTGCACATTTGGCACCATATAGTTCACAAGGCACTTTTTAGGACCTATATAACTAATGTATACTGCAAATTTTTTAGTTAAGTTCTTTTAACGATAACAGACAAACCGTTTATTGGTTAACTGTTATACTTTTATTATTTACTTATTAGATTTTAATAAACATTTTGAGACCCGTTAGAACTTTTTGCAATGTGAATTGCACATTTGGCATCATATAGTTCACAAGGCACTTTTTAGGACCTATATAACTAATGTATAGTGCAAATTTTTTAGTTAAGTTCTTTTAACGATAACAGACAAACCTTTTATTGGTTTACTGTTATACTTTTATTATTTACTTATTAGACTCTAATAAACATTCTGATACCCGTTAGAACTTTTTGCAATGTGAATTGCACATTTGGCATCATATAGTTCACAAGGCACTTTTTAGGACCTATATAACTAATGTATAGTGCACATTTTTTAGTTAAGTTCTTTTAACGATAACAGACAAACCTTTTATTGGTTTACTGTTATACTTTTATTATTTACTTATTAGACTCTAATAAACATTTTGAGACCCGTTAGAACTTTTTGCAATCTGAATTGCACATTTGGCACCATATAGTTCACAAGGCAGTTTTTCGGACCTATATAACTAATGTATAATGCAAATGTTTTAGTTAAGTTCTTTTAACGATAACAGACAAACCTTTTATTGGTTAACTGTTATACTTTTATTATTTACTTATTAGATTCTAATAAACATTTTGAGACCCGTTAGAACTTTTTGCAATATGAATTGCACATTTGGCACCATATAGTTCACAAGGCACTTTTTAGGACCTATATAACTAATGTTTAGAGCAAATTTTTTAGTTAAGTTCTTTTAACGATAACAGACAAACCTTTTATTGGTTAACTGTTATACTTTTATTATTTACTTATTAGACTCTAATAAACATTTTGAGACCCGTTAGAACTTTTTGCAATGTGAATTGCACATTTGGCACCATATAGTTCACAAGGCACTTTTTAGGACCTATATAACTAATGTATAGTGCAAATTTTTTAGTTAAGTTCTTTTAACGATAACAGACAAACCTTTTATTGGTTAACTGTTATACTTTTATTATTTACTTATTAGACTCTAATAAACATTTTGAGACCCGTTAGAACTTTTTGCAATGTGAATTGCACATTTGGCATCATATAGTTCACAAGGCACTTTTTAGGACCTATATAACTAATGTATGGTGCAAATGTTTTAGTTAAGTTCTTTTAACGATAACAGACAAACCTTTTATTGGTTAACTGTTATACTTTTATTATTTACTTATTAGACTCTAATAAACATTTTGAGACCTGTTAGAACTTTTTGCAATGTGAATTGCACATTTGGCACCATATAGTTTACAAGGCACTTTTTAGGACCTATATAACTAATGTATAGTGCAAATGTTTTAGTTAAGTTCTTTTAACGATAACAGACAAACCTTTTATTGGTTAACTGTTATACTATTATTATGTACTTATTAGACTCTAATAAACATTTTGAGACCTGTTAGAACTTTTTGCAATGTGAATTGCACATTTGGCATCATATAGTTCACAAGGCACTTTTTAGGACCTATATAACTAATGTATAGTGCAAAATTTTTAGTTAAGTTCTTTTAACGATAACAGACAAACCTTTTATTGGTTAACTGTTATACTTTTATTATTTACTTATTAGACTCTAATAAACATTTTGAGACCCGTTAGAACTTTTTGCAATGTGAATTGCACATTTGGCACCATATAGTTCACAAGGCACTTTTTAGGACCTATATAACTAATGTATACTGCAAATTTTTTAGTTAAGTTCTTTTAACGATAACAGACAAACCGTTTATTGGTTAACTGTTATACTTTTATTATTTACTTATTAGATTTTAATAAACATTTTGAGACCCGTTAGAACTTTTTGCAATGTGAATTGCACATTTGGCATCATATAGTTCACAAGGCACTTTTTAGGACCTATATAACTAATGTATAGTGCAAATTTTTTAGTTAAGTTCTTTTAACGATAACAGACAAACCTTTTATTGGTTTACTGTTATACTTTTATTATTTACTTATTAGACTCTAATAAACATTTTGAGACCCGTTAGAACTTTTTGCAATCTGAATTGCACATTTGGCACCATATAGTTCACAAGGCACTTTTTAGGACCTATATAACTAATGTATAGTGCAAATGTTTTAGTTAAGTTCTTTTAACGATAACAGACAAACCTTTTATTGGTTAACTGTTATACTTTTATTATTTACTTATTAGACTCTAATAAACATTTTGAGACCCGTTAGAACTTTTTGCAATGTGAATTGCACATTTGGCATCATATAGTTCACAAGGCACTTTTTAGGACCTATATAACTAATGTATAGTGCACATTTTTTAGTTAAGTTCTTTTAACGATAACAGACAAACCTTTTATTGGTTTACTGTTATACTTTTATTATTTACTTATTAGACTCTAATAAACATTTTGAGACCCGTTAGAACTTTTTGCAATATGAATTGCACATTTGGCACCATATAGTTCACAAGGCACTTTTTAGGACCTATATAACTAATGTATAGAGCAAATTTTTTAGTTAAGTTCTTTTAACGATAACAGACAAACCTTTTATTGGTTAACTGTTATACTTTTATTATTTACTTATTAGACTCTAATAAACATTTTGAGACCCGTTAGAACTTTTTGCAATGTGAATTGCACATTTGGCACCATATAGTTCACAAGGCACTTTTTAGGACCTATATAACTAATGTATAGTGAAAAAGTTTTAGTTAAGTTCTTTTAACGATAACAGACAAACCTTTTATTGGTTAACTGTTATACTTTTATTATTTACTTATTAGACTCTAATAAACATTTTGAGACCCGTTAGAACTTTTTGCAATGTGAATTGCACATTTGGCATCATATAGTTCACAAGGCACTTTTTAGGACCAATATAACTAATGTATAGTGCAAATTTTTTAGTTAAGTTCTTTTAACGATAACAGACAAACCTTTTATTGGTTAACTGTTATACTTTTATTATTTACTTATTAGACTCTAATAAACATTTTGAGACCCGTTAGAACTTTTTGCAATGTGAATTGCACATTTGGCATCATATAGTTCACAAGGCACTTTTTAGGACCTATATAACTAATGTATAGTGCAAATGTTTTAGTTAAGTTCTTTTAACGATAACAGACAAACCTTTTATTGGTTAACTGTTATACTTTTATTATTTACTTATTAGACTCTAATAAACATTTTGAGACCCGTTAGAACTTTTTGCAATATGAATTGCACATTTGGCACCATATAGTTCACAAGGCACTTTTTAGGACCTATATAACTAATGTATAGTGCAAATTTTTTAGTTAAGTTCTTTTAACGATAACAGACAAACCTTTTATTGGTTAACTGTTATACTATTATTATTTACTTATTAGACTCTAATAAACATTTTGAGACCTGTTAGAACTTTTTGCAATGTGAATTGCACATTTGGCACCATATAGTTCACAAGGCACTTTTTAGGACCTATATAACTAATGTATAGTGCAAATTTTTTAGTTAAGTTCTTTTAACGATAACAGACAAACCGTTTATTGGTTAACTGTTATACTTTTATTATTTACTTATTAGACTCTAATAAACATTTTGAGACCCGTTAGAACTTTTTGCAATGTGACTTGCACATTTGGCACCATAAAGTTCACAAGGCACTTTTTAGGACCTATATAACTAATGTAGAGTGCAAATTTTTTAGTTAAGTTCTTTTAACGATAACAGACAAACCTTTTATTGGTTAACTGTTATACTTTTATTATTTACTTATTAGACTCTAATAAACATTTTGAGACCCGTTAGAACTTTTTGCAATGTGAATTGCACATTTGGCATCATATAGTTCACAAGGCACTTTTTAGGACCTATATAACTAATGTATAGTGCACATTTTTTAGTTAAGTTTATTTAACGATAACAGACAAACCGTTTATTGGTTTACTGTTATACTTTTATTATTTACTTATTAGATTCTAATAAACATTTTGAGACCCGTTAGAACTTTTTGCAATGTGAATTGCACATTTGGCATCATATAGTTCACAAGGCACTTTTTAGGACCTATATAACTAATGTATAGTGCAAATTTTTTAGTTAAGTTCTTTTAACGATAACAGACAAACCTTTTATTGGTTTACTGTTATACTTTTATTATTTACTTATTAGACTCTAATAAACATTTTGAGACCCGTTAGAACTTTTTGCAATCTGAATTGCACATTTGGCACCATATAGTTCACAAGGCACTTTTTAGGACCTATATAACTAATGTATAGTGCAAATGTTTTAGTTAAGTTCTTTTAACGATAACAGACAAACCTTTTATTGGTTAACTGTTATACTTTTATTATTTACTTATTAGACTCTAATAAACATTTTGAGACCCGTTAGAACTTTTTGCAATGTGAATTGCACATTTGGCATCATATAGTTCACAAGGCAGTTTTTAGGACCTATATAACTAATGTATAGTGCACATTTTTTAGTTAAGTTCTTTTAACGATAACAGACAAACCTTTTATTGGTTTACTGTTATACTATTATTATTTACTTATTAGACTCTAATAAACATTTTGAGACCCGTTAGAACTTTTTGCAATGTGAATTGCACATTTGGCACCATATAGTTCACAAGGCACTTTTTAGGACCTATATAACTAATGTATAGTGCACATTTTTTAGTTAAGTTCTTTTAACGATAACAGACAAACCTTTTATTGGTTAACTGTTATACTTTTATTATTTACTTATTAGACTCTAATAAACATTTTGAGACCCGTTAGAACTTTTTGCAATGTGAATTGCACATTTGGCATCATATAGTTCACAAGGCACTTTTTAGGACCTATATAACTAATGTATAGTGTAAATTTTTTAGTTAAGTTCTTTTAACGATAACAGACAAACCTTTTATTGGTTAACTGTTATACTTTTATTATTTACTTATTAGACTCTAATAAACATTTTGAGACCCGTTAGAACTTTTTGCAATGTGAATTGCACATTTGGCACCATATAGTTCACAAGGCACTTTTTAGGACCTATATAACTAATGTATAGTGCAAATTTTTTAGTTAAGTTCTTTTAACGATAACAGACAAACCTTTTATTGGTTAACTGTTATACTTTTATTATTTACTTATTAGATTCTAATAAACATTTTGAGACCCGTTAGAACTTTTTGCAATGTGAATTGCACATTTGGCACCATATAATTCACAAGGCACTTTTTAGGACCTATATAACTAATGTATAGTGCAAATTTTTTAGTTAAGTTCTTTTAACGATAACAGACAAACCTTTTATTGGTTAACTGTTATACTTTTATTATTTACTTATTAGACTCTAATAAACATTTTGAGACCTGTTAGAACTTTTTGCAATGTGAATTGCACATTTGGCACCATATAGTTCACAAAGCACTTTTTAGGACCTATATAACTAATGTATAGTGCAAATGTTTTAGTTAAGTTCTTTTAACGATAACAGACAAACCGTTTATTGGTTAACTGTTATACTTTTATTATTTACTTATTAGACTCTAATAAACATTTTGAGACCCGTTAGAACTTTTTGCAATGTGACTTGCACATTTGGCACCATATAGTTCACAAGGCACTTTTTAGGACCTATATAACTAATGTATAGTGCAAATGTTTTAGTTAAGTTCTTTTAACGATAACAGACAAACCTTTTATTGGTTAACTGTTATACTTTTATTATTTACTTATTAGACTCTAATAAACATTTTGAGACCCGTTAGAACTTTTTGCAATGTGAATTGCACATTTGGCACCATATAGTTCACAAGGCACTTTTTAGGACCTATATAACTAATGTATAGTGCAAATTTTTAGTTAAGTTCTTTTAACGATAACAGACAAACCTTTTATTGGTTAACTGTTATACTTTTATTATTTACTTATTAGACTCTAATAAACATTCTGATACCCGTTAGAACTTTTTGCAATGTGAATTGCACATTTGGCATCATATAGTTCACAAGGCACTTTTTAGGACCTATATAACTAATGTATAGTGCACATTTTTTAGTTAAGTTCTTTTAACGATAACAGACAAACCTTTTATTGGTTTACTGTTATACTTTTATTATTTACTTATTAGACTCTAATAAACATTTTGAGACCCGTTAGAACTTTTTGCAATCTGAATTGCACATTTGGCACCATATAGTTCACAAGGCAGTTTTTCGGACCTATATAACTAATGTATAATGCAAATGTTTTAGTTAAGTTCTTTTAACGATAACAGACAAACCTTTTATTGGTTAACTGTTATACTTTTATTATTTACTTATTAGATTCTAATAAACATTTTGAGACCCGTTAGAACTTTTTGCAATATGAATTGCACATTTGGCACCATATAGTTCACAAGGCACTTTTTAGGACCTATATAACTAATGTTTAGAGCAAATTTTTTAGTTAAGTTCTTTTAACGATAACAGACAAACCTTTTATTGGTTAACTGTTATACTTTTATTATTTACTTATTAGACTCTAATAAACATTTTGAGACCCGTTAGAACTTTTTGCAATGTGAATTGCACATTTGGCACCATATAGTTCACAAGGCACTTTTTAGGACCTATATAACTAATGTATAGTGCAAATTTTTTAGTTAAGTTCTTTTAACGATAACAGACAAACCTTTTATTGGTTAACTGTTATACTTTTATTATTTACTTATTAGACTCTAATAAACATTTTGAGACCCGTTAGAACTTTTTGCAATGTGAATTGCACATTTGGCATCATATAGTTCACAAGGCACTTTTTAGGACCTATAAAACTAATGTATAGTGCAAAATTTTTAGTTAAGTTCTTTTAACGATAACAGACAAACCTTTTATTGGTTAACTGTTATACTTTTATTATTTACTTATTAGACTCTAATAAACATTTTGAGACCTGTTAGAACTTTTTGCAATGTGAATTGCACATTTGGCACCATATAGTTCACAAGGCACTTTTTAGGACCTATATAACTAATGTATAGTGCAAATGTTTTAGTTAAGTTCTTTTAACGATAACAGACAAACCTTTTATTGGTTAACTGTTATACTATTATTATGTACTTATTAGACTCTAATAAACATTTTGAGACCTGTTAGAACTTTTTGCAATGTGAATTGCACATTTGGCATCATATAGTTCACAAGGCACTTTTTAGGACCTATATAACTAATGTATAGTGCAAATGTTTTAGTTAAGTTCTTTTAACGATAACAGACAAACCTTTTATTGGTTAACTGTTATACTTTTATTATTTACTTATTAGACTCTAATAAACATTTTGAGACCCGTTAGAACTTTTTGCAATGTGAATTGCACATTTGGCATCATATAGTTCACAAGGCACTTTTTAGGACCTATATAACTAATGTATAGTGCAAATTTTTTAGTTAAGTTCTTTTAACGATAACAGACAAACTTTTTATTGGTTAACTGTTATACTTTTATTATTTACTTATTAGACTCTAATAAACAATTTGAGACCCGTTAGAACTTTTTGCAATGTGAATTGCACATTTGGCACCATATAGTTCACAAGGCAGTTTTTAGGACCTATATAACTAATGTATAGTGCAAATTTTTAGTTAAGTTCTTTTAACGATAACAGACAAACCTTTTATTGGTTAACTGTTATACTTTTATTATTTACTTATTAGACTCTAATAAACATTCTGATAGCCGTTAGAACTTTTTGCAATGTGAATTGCACATTTGGCATCATATAGTTCACAAGGCACTTTTTAGGACCTATATAACTAATGTATAGTGCACATTTTTTAGTTAAGTTCTTTTAACGATAACAGACAAACCTTTTTTTGGTTTACTGTTATACTTTTATTATTTACTTATTAGACTCTAATAAACATTTTGAGACCCGTTAGAACTTTTTGCAATTTGAATTGCACATTTGGCACCATATAGTTCACAAGGCAGTTTTTCGGACCTATATAACTAATGTATAATGCAAATTTTTTAGTTAAGTTCTTTTAACGATAACAGACAAACCTTTTATTGGTTAACTGTTATACTTTTATTATTTACTTATTAGATTCTAATAAACATTTTGAGACCCGTTAGAACTTTTTGCAATATGAATTGCACATTTGGCACCATATAGTTCACAAGGCACTTTTTAGGACCTATATAACTAATGTTTAGAGCAAATTTTTTAGTTAAGTTCTTTTAACGATAACAGACAAACCGTTTATTGGTTAACTGTTATACTTTTATTATTTATTTATTAGACTCTAATAAACATTTTGAGACCCGTTAGAACTTTTTGCAATGTGAATTGCACATATGGCACCATATAGTTCACAAGGCACTTTTTAGGACCTATATAACTAATGTATAGTGCAAATTTTTTAGTTAAGTTCTTTTAACGATAACAGACAAACCTTTTATTGGTTAACTGTTATACTTTTATTATTTACTTATTAGGCTCTAATAAACATTTTGAGACCCGTTAGAACTTTTTGCAATGTGAATTGCACATTTGGCATCATATAGTTCACAAGGCACTTTTTAGGACCTATATAACTAATGTATAGTGCAAAATTTTTAGTTAAGTTCTTTTAACGATAACAGACAAACCTTTTATTGGTTAACTGTTATACTTTTATTATTTATTTATTAGACTCTAATAAACATTTTGAGACCCGTTAGAACTTTTTGCAATGTGAATTGCACATTTGGCACCATATAGTTCACAAGGCACTTTTTAGGACCTATATAACTAATGTATAGTGCAAATTTTTTAGTTAAGTTCTTTTAACGATAACAGACAAACCTTTTATTGGTTAACTGTTATACTTTTATTATTTACTTATTAGATTCTAATAAACATTTTAAGACCCGTTAGAACTTTTTGCAATATGAATTGCACATTTGGCACCATATAGTTCACAAGGCACTTTTTAGGACCTATATAACTAATGTTTAGAGCAAATTTTTTAGTTAAGTTCTTTTAACGATAACAGACAAACCTTTTATTGGTTAACTGTTATACTTTTATTATTTACTTATTAGACTCTAATAAACATTTTGAGACCTGTTAGAACTTTTTGCAATGTGAATTGCACATTTGGCACCATATAGTTCACAAGGCACTTTTTAGGACCTATATAACTAATGTATAGTGCAAATGTTTTAGTTAAGTTCTTTTAACGATAACAGACAAACCTTTTATTGGTTAACTGTTATACTATTATTATGTACTTATTAGACTCTAATAAACATTTTGAGACCTGTTAGAACTTTTTGCAATGTGAATTGCACATTTGGCATCATATAGTTCACAAGGCACTTTTTAGGACCTATATAACTAATGTATAGTGCAAATGTTTTAGTTAAGTTCTTTTAACGATAACAGACAAACCTTTTATTGGTTAACTGTTATACTTTTATTATTTACTTATTAGACTCTAATAAACATTTTGAGACCCGTTAGAACTTTTTGCAATGTGAATTGCACATTTGGCATCATATAGTTCACAAGGCACTTTTTAGGACCTATATAACTAATGTATAGTGCAAATTTTTTAGTTAAGTTCTTTTAACGATAACAGACAAACCTTTTATTGGTTAACTGTTATACTTTTATTATTTACTTATTAGACTCTAATAAACATTCTGATAGCCGTTAGAACTTTTTGCAATGTGAATTGCACATTTGGCATCATATAGTTCACAAGGCACTTTTTAGGACCTATATAACTAATGTATAGTGCACATTTTTTAGTTAAGTTCTTTTAACGATAACAGACAAACCTTTTTTTGGTTTACTGTTATACTTTTATTATTTACTTATTAGACTCTAATAAACATTTTGAGACCCGTTAGAACTTTTTGCAATTTGAATTGCACATTTGGCACCATATAGTTCACAAGGCAGTTTTTCGGACCTATATAACTAATGTATAATGCAAATGTTTTAGTTAAGTTCTTTTAACGATAACAGACAAACCTTTTATTGGTTAACTGTTATACTTTTATTATTTACTTATTAGATTCTAATAAACATTTTGAGACCCGTTAGAACTTTTTGCAATATGAATTGCACATTTGGCACCATATAGTTCACAAGGCACTTTTTAGGACCTATATAACTAATGTTTAGAGCAAATTTTTTAGTTAAGTTCTTTTAACGATAACAGACAAACCTTTTATTGGTTAACTGTTATACTTTTATTATTTATTTATTAGACTCTAATAAACATTTTGAGACCCGTTAGAACTTTTTGCAATGTGAATTGCACATTTGGCACCATATAGTTCACAAGGCACTTTTTAGGACCTATATAACTAATGTATAGTGCAAATTTTTTAGTTAAGTTCTTTTAACGATAACAGACAAACCTTTTATTGGTTAACTGTTATACTTTTATTATTTACTTATTAGGCTCTAATAAACATTTTGAGACCCGTTAGAACTTTTTGCAATGTGAATTGCACATTTGGCATCATATAGTTCACAAGGCACTTTTTAGGACCTATATAACTAATGTATAGTGCAAAATTTTTAGTTAAGTTCTTTTAACGATAACAGACAAACCTTTTATTGGTTAACTGTTATACTTTTATTATTTATTTATTAGACTCTAATAAACATTTTGAGACCCGTTAGAACTTTTTGCAATGTGAATTGCACATTTGGCACCATATAGTTCACAAGGCACTTTTTAGGACCTATATAACTAATGTATAGTGCAAATTTTTTAGTTAAGTTCTTTTAACGATAACAGACAAACCTTTTATTGGTTAACTGTTATACTTTTATTATTTACTTATTAGACTCTAATAAACATTTTGAGACCTGTTAGAACTTTTTGCAATGTGAATTGCACATTTGGCACCATATAGTTCACAAGGCACTTTTTAGGACCTATATAACTAATGTATAGTGCAAATGTTTTAGTTAAGTTCTTTTAACGATAACAGACAAACCGTTTATTGGTTAACTGTTATACTTTTATTATTTACTTATTAGACTCTAATAAACATTTTGAGACCCGTTAGAACTTTTTGCAATGTGACTTGCACATTTGGCACCATATAGTTCACAAGGCACTTTTTAGGACCTATATAACTAATGTATAATGCAAATGTTTTAGTTAAGTTCTTTTAACGATAACAGACAAACCTTTTATTGGTTAACTGTTATACTTTTATTATTTACTTATTAGATTCTAATAAACATTTTGAGACCCGTTAGAACTTTTTGCAATATGAATTGCACATTTGGCACCATATAGTTCACAAGGCACTTTTTAGGACCTATATAACTAATGTTTAGAGCAAATTTTTTAGTTAAGTTCTTTTAACGATAACAGACAAACCTTTTATTGGTTAACTGTTATACTTTTATTATTTATTTATTAGACTCTAATAAACATTTTGAGACCCGTTAGAACTTTTTGCAATGTGAATTGCACATTTGGCACCATATAGTTCACAAGGCACTTTTTAGGACCTATATAACTAATGTATAGTGCAAATTTTTTAGTTAAGTTCTTTTAACGATAACAGACAAACCTTTTATTGGTTAACTGTTATACTTTTATTATTTACTTATTAGGCTCTAATAAACATTTTGAGACCCGTTAGAACTTTTTGCAATGTGAATTGCACATTTGGCATCATATAGTTCACAAGGCACTTTTTAGGACCTATATAACTAATGTATAGTGCAAAATTTTTAGTTAAGTTCTTTTAACGATAACAGACAAACCTTTTATTGGTTAACTGTTATACTTTTATTATTTACTTATTAGGCTCTAATAAACATTTTGAGACCCGTTAGAACTTTTTGCAATGTGAATTGCACATTTGGCATCATATAGTTCACAAGGCACTTTTTAGGACCTATATAACTAATGTATAGTGCAAATTTTTTAGTTAAGTTCTTTTAACGATAACAGACAAACCTTTTATTGGTTAACTGTTATACTTTTATTATTTATTTATTAGACTCTAATAAACATTTTGAGACCCGTTAGAACTTTTTGCAATGTGAATTGCACATTTGGCACCATATAGTTCACAAGGCACTTTTTAGGACCTATATAACTAATGTATAGTGCAAATTTTTTAGTTAAGTTCTTTTAACGATAACAGACAAACCTTTTATTGGTTAACTGTTATACTTTTATTATTTACTTATTAGACTCTAATAAACATTTTGAGACCCGTTAGAACTTTTTGCAATATGAATTGCACATTTGGCACCATATAGTTCACAAGGCACTTTTTAGGACCTATATAACTAATGTTTAGAGCAAATTTTTTAGTTAAGTTCTTTTAACGATAACAGACAAACCTTTTATTGGTTAACTGTTATACTTTTATTATTTACTTATTAGACTCTAATAAACATTTTGAGACCCGTTAGAACTTTTTGCAATGTGAATTGCACATTTGGCACCATATAGTTCACAAGGCACTTTTTAGGACCTATATAACTAATGTATAGTGCAAATTTTTTAGTTAAGTTCTTTTAACGATAACAGACAAACCTTTTATTGGTTAACTGTTATACTTTTATTATTTACTTATTAGACTCTAATAAACATTTTGAGACCCGTTAGAACTTTTTGCAATGTGAATTGCACATTTGGCATCATATAGTTCACAAGGCACTTTTTAGGACCTATAAAACTAATGTATAGTGCAAAATTTTTAGTTAAGTTCTTTTAACGATAACAGACAAACCTTTTATTGGTTAACTGTTATACTTTTATTATTTACTTATTAGACTCTAATAAACATTTTGAGACCTGTTAGAACTTTTTGCAATGTGAATTGCACATTTGGCACCATATAGTTCACAAGGCACTTTTTAGGACCTATATAACTAATGTATAGTGCAAATGTTTTAGTTAAGTTCTTTTAACGATAACAGACAAACCTTTTATTGGTTAACTGTTATACTATTATTATGTACTTATTAGACTCTAATAAACATTTTGAGACCTGTTAGAACTTTTTGCAATGTGAATTGCACATTTGGCATCATATAGTTCACAAGGCACTTTTTAGGACCTATATAACTAATGTATAGTGCAAATGTTTTAGTTAAGTTCTTTTAACGATAACAGACAAACCTTTTATTGGTTAACTGTTATACTTTTATTATTTACTTATTAGACTCTAATAAACATTTTGAGACCCGTTAGAACTTTTTGCAATGTGAATTGCACATTTGGCATCATATAGTTCACAAGGCACTTTTTAGGACCTATATAACTAATGTATAGTGCAAATTTTTTAGTTAAGTTCTTTTAACGATAACAGACAAACTTTTTATTGGTTAACTGTTATACTTTTATTATTTACTTATTAGACTCTAATAAACAATTTGAGACCCGTTAGAACTTTTTGCAATGTGAATTGCACATTTGGCACCATATAGTTCACAAGGCAGTTTTTAGGACCTATATAACTAATGTATAGTGCAAATTTTTAGTTAAGTTCTTTTAACGATAACAGACAAACCTTTTATTGGTTAACTGTTATACTTTTATTATTTACTTATTAGACTCTAATAAACATTCTGATAGCCGTTAGAACTTTTTGCAATGTGAATTGCACATTTGGCATCATATAGTTCACAAGGCACTTTTTAGGACCTATATAACTAATGTATAGTGCACATTTTTTAGTTAAGTTCTTTTAACGATAACAGACAAACCTTTTTTTGGTTTACTGTTATACTTTTATTATTTACTTATTAGACTCTAATAAACATTTTGAGACCCGTTAGAACTTTTTGCAATTTGAATTGCACATTTGGCACCATATAGTTCACAAGGCAGTTTTTCGGACCTATATAACTAATGTATAATGCAAATGTTTTAGTTAAGTTCTTTTAACGATAACAGACAAACCTTTTATTGGTTAACTGTTATACTTTTATTATTTACTTATTAGATTCTAATAAACATTTTGAGACCCGTTAGAACTTTTTGCAATATGAATTGCACATTTGGCACCATATAGTTCACAAGGCACTTTTTAGGACCTATATAACTAATGTTTAGAGCAAATTTTTTAGTTAAGTTCTTTTAACGATAACAGACAAACCTTTTATTGGTTAACTGTTATACTTTTATTATTTATTTATTAGACTCTAATAAACATTTTGAGACCCGTTAGAACTTTTTGCAATGTGAATTGCACATTTGGCACCATATAGTTCACAAGGCACTTTTTAGGACCTATATAACTAATGTATAGTGCAAATTTTTTAGTTAAGTTCTTTTAACGATAACAGACAAACCTTTTATTGGTTAACTGTTATACTTTTATTATTTACTTATTAGGCTCTAATAAACATTTTGAGACCCGTTAGAACTTTTTGCAATGTGAATTGCACATTTGGCATCATATAGTTCACAAGGCACTTTTTAGGACCTATATAACTAATGTATAGTGCAAAATTTTTAGTTAAGTTCTTTTAACGATAACAGACAAACCTTTTATTGGTTAACTGTTATACTTTTATTATTTATTTATTAGACTCTAATAAACATTTTGAGACCCGTTAGAACTTTTTGCAATGTGAATTGCACATTTGGCACCATATAGTTCACAAGGCACTTTTTAGGACCTATATAACTAATGTATAGTGCAAATTTTTTAGTTAAGTTCTTTTAACGATAACAGACAAACCTTTTATTGGTTAACTGTTATACTTTTATTATTTACTTATTAGACTCTAATAAACATTTTGAGACCTGTTAGAACTTTTTGCAATGTGAATTGCACATTTGGCACCATATAGTTCACAAGGCACTTTTTAGGACCTATATAACTAATGTATAGTGCAAATGTTTTAGTTAAGTTCTTTTAACGATAACAGACAAACCGTTTATTGGTTAACTGTTATACTTTTATTATTTACTTATTAGACTCTAATAAACATTTTGAGACCCGTTAGAACTTTTTGCAATGTGACTTGCACATTTGGCACCATATAGTTCACAAGGCACTTTTTAGGACCTATATAACTAATGTATAGTGCAAATTTTTTAGTTAAGTTCTTTTAACGATAACAGACAAACCTTTTATTGGTTTACTGTTATACTTTTATTATTTACTTATTAGACTCTAATAAACATTTTGAGACCCGTTAGGCCTTTTTGCAATGTGAATTGCACATTTGGCATCATATAGTTCACAAGGCACTTTTTAGGACCTATATAACTAATGTATAGTGCACATTTTTTAGTTAAGTTCTTTTAACGATAACAGACAAACCTTTTATTGGTTTACTGTTATACTTTTATTATTTACTTATTAGACTCTAATAAACATTTTGAGACCCGTTAGAACTTTTTGCAATCTGAATTGCACATTTGGCACCATATAGTTCACAAGGCACTTTTTAGGACCTATATAACTAATGTATAGTGCAAATTTTTTAGTTAAGTTCTTTTAACGATAACAGACAAACCGTTTATTGGTTAACTGTTATACTTTTATTATTTACTTATTAGACTCTAATAAACATTTTGAGACCCGTTAGAACTTTTTGCAATGTGAATTGCACATTTGGCACCATATAGTTCACAAGGCACTTTTTAGGTCCTATATAACTAATGTATAGTGCAAAATTTTTAGTTAAGTTCTTTTAACGATAACAGACAAACCTTTTATTGGTTAACTGTTATACTTTTATTATTTACTTATTAGATTCTAATAAACATTTTGAGACCCGTTAGAACTTTTTGCAATGTGAATTGCACATTTGGCACCATATAGTTCACAAGGCACTTTTTAGGACCTATATAACTAATGTATAGTGCAAATTTTTTAGTTAAGTTCTTTTAACGATAACAGACAAACCTTTTATTGGTTAACTGTTATACTTTTATTATTTACTTATTAGACTCTAATAAACATTTTGAGACCTGTTAGAACTTTTTGCAATGTGAATTGCACATTTGGCACCATATAGTTCACAAGGCACTTTTTAGGACCTATATAACTAATGTATAGTGCAAATGTTTTAGTTAAGTTCTTTTAACGATAACAGACAAACCTTTTATTGGTTAACTGTTATACTTTTATTATTTACTTATTAGACTCTAATAAACATTTTGAGACCCGTTAGAACTTTTTGCAATATGAATTGCACATTTGGCACCATATATTTCACAAAGCACTTTTTAGGACCTATATAACTAATGTATAGTGCAGATTTTTTAGTTAAGTTCTTTTAACGATAACAGACAAACCTTTTATTGGTTAATTGTTATACTTTTATTATTTACTTATTAGACTCTAATAAACATTTTGAGACCCGTTAGAACTTTTTGCAATGTGAATTGCACATTTGGCACCATATATTTCACAAAACACTTTTTAGGACCTATATAACTAATGTATAGTGCAAATTTTTTAGTTAAGTTCTTTTAACGATAACAGACAAACCTTTTATTGGTTAACTGTTATACTTTTATTATTTACTTATTAGACTCTAATAAACATTTTGAGACCCGTTAGAACTTTTTGCAATGTGAATTGCACATTTGGCACCATATAGTTCACAAGGCACTTTTTAGGACCTATATAACTAATGTATAGTGCAAATTTTTTAGTTAAGTTCTTTTAACGATAACAGACAAACCGTTTATTGGTTAACTGTTATGCTTTTATTATTTACTTATTAGACTCTAATAAACATTTTGAGACCCGTTAGAACTTTTTGCAATGTGAATTGCACATTTGGCACCATATAGTTCACAAGGCACTTTTTAGGACCTATATAACTAATGTATAGTGCAAATTTTTTAGTTAAGTTCTTTTAACGATAACAGACAAACCGTTTATTGGTTAACTGTTATACTTTTATTATTTACTTATTAGACTCTAATAAACATTTTGAGACCCGTTAGAACTTTTTGCAATGTGACTTGCACATTTGGCACCATATAGTTCACAAGGCACTTTTTAGGACCTATATAACTAAAGTATAGTGCAAATTTTTTAGTTAAGTTCTTTTAACGATAACAGACAAACCTTTTATTGGTTAACTGTTATACTTTTATTATTTACTTATTAGACTCTAATAAACATTTTGAGACCCGTTAGAACGTTTTGCAATTTGAATTGCACATTTGGCATCATATAGTTCACAAGGCACTTTTTAGGACCTATATAACTAATGTATAGTGCACATTTTTTAGATAAGTTCTTTTAACGATAACAGACAAACCTTTTATTGGTTTACTGTTATACTTTTATTATTTACTTATTAGACTCTAATAAACATTTTGAGACCCGTTAGAACTTTTTGCAATGTGAATTGCACATTTGGCACCATATAGTTCACAAGGCAGTTTTTAGGACCTATATAACTAATGTATAGTGCAAATGTTTTAGTTAAGTTCTTTTAACGATAACAGACAAACCTTTTATTGGTTAACTGTTATACTTTTATTATTTACTAATTAGACTCTAATAAACATTTTAAGACCCGTTAGAACTTTTTGCAATATGAATTGCACATTTGGCACCATATAGTTCACAAGGCACTTTTTAGGACCTATATAACTAATGTATAGTGCAAATTTTTTAGTTAAGTTCTTTTAACGATAACAGACAAACCGTTTATTGGCTAACTGTTATACTTTTATTATTTACTTATTAGACTCTAATAAACATTTTGAGACCCGTTAGAACTTTTTGCAATGTGACTTGCACATTTGGCACCATATAGTTCACAAGGCACTTTTTAGGACCTATATAACTAATGTATAGTGCAAATTTTTTAGTTAAGTTCTTTTAACGATAACAGACAAACCTTTTATTGGTTAACTGTTATACTTTTATTATTTACTTATTAGACTCTAATAAACATTTTGAGACCCGTTAGAACTTTTTGCAATGTGAATTGCACATTTGGCATCATATAGTTCACAAGGCACTTTTTAGGACCTATATAACTAATGTATAGTGCAAATGTTTTAGTTAAGTTCTTTTAACGATAACAGACAAACCTTTTATTGGTTTACTGTTATACTGTTATTATTTACTTATTAGACTCTAATAAACATTTTGAGACCCGTTAGAACTTTTTGCAATGTGAATTGCACTTTTGTCACCATATAGTTCACAAGGCACTTTTTAGGACCTATATAACTAATGTATAGTGCAAATATTTTAGTTAAGTTCTTTTAACGATAACAGACAAACCTTTTATTGGTTAACTGTTATACTTTTATTATTTACTTATTAGACTCTAATAAACATTCTGATACCCGTTAGAACTTTTTGCAATGTGAATTGCACATTTCGCACCATATAGTTCATAAGGCACTTTTTAGGAACTATATAACTAATGTATAGTGAAAAAGTTTTAGTTAAGTTCTTTTAACGATAACAGACAAACCTTTTATTGGTTAACTGTTATACTTTTATTATTTACTTATTAGACTCTAATAAACATTTTGAGACCCGTTAGAACTTTTTGCAATGTGAATTGCACATTTGGCATCATATAGTTCACAAGGCACTTTTTAGGACCTATATAACTAATGTATAGTGCAAATTTTTTAGTTAAGTTCTTTTAACGATAACAGAGAAACTTTTTATTGGTTAACTGTTATACTTTTATTATTTACTTATTAGACTCTAATAAACAATTTGAGACCCGTTAGAACTTTTTGCAATGTGAATTGCACATTTGGCACCATATAGTTCACAAGGCACTTTTTAGGACCTATATAACTAATGTATAGTGAAAAAGTTTTAGTTAAGTTCTTTTAAGGATAACAGACAAACCTTTTATTGGTTAACTGTTATACTTTTATTATTTACTTATTAGACTCTAATAAACATTTTGAGACCCGTTAGAACTTTTTGCAATGTGAATTGCACATTTGGCATCATATAGTTCACAAGGCACTTTTTAGGACCTATATAACTAATGTATAGTGCAAATTTTTAGTTAAGTTCTTTTAACGATAACAGACAAACCTTTTATTGGTTAACTGTTATACTTTTATTTTTTACTTATTAGACTCTAATAAACATTTTGAGACCCGTTAGAACTTTTTGCAATGTGAATTGCACATTTGGCATCATATAGTTCACAAGGCAGTTTTTCGGACCTATATAACTAATGTATAATGCAAATGTTTTAGTTAAGTTCTTTTAACGATAACAGACAAACCTTCTATTGGTTAACTGTTATACTTTTATTATTTACTTATTAGATTCTAATAAACATTTTGAGACCCGTTAGAACTTTTTGCAATATGAATTGCACATTTGGCACCATATAGTTCACAAGGCACTTTTTAGGACCTATATAACTAATGTTTAGAGCAAATTTTTTAGTTAAGTTCTTTTAACGATAACAGACAAACCTTTTATTGGTTAACTGTTATACTTTTATTATTTACTTATTAGACTCTAATAAACATTTTGAGACCCGTTAGAACTTTTTGCAATGTGAATTGCACATTTGGCATCATATAGTTCACAAGGCACTTTTTAGGACCTATATAACTAATGTATAGTGCAAAATTTTTAGTTAAGTTCTTTTAACGATAACAGACAAACCTTTTATTGGTTAACTGTTATACTTTTATTATTTACTTATTAGACTCTAATAAACATTTTGAGACCTGTTAGAACTTTTTGCAATGTGAATTGCACATTTGGCACCATATAGTTCACAAGGCACTTTTTAGGACCTATATAACTAATGTATAGTGCAAATTTTTTAGTTAAGTTCTTTTAACGATAACAGACAAACCTTTTATTGGTTAACTGTTATACTTTTATTATTTACTTATTAGACTCTAATAAACATTTTGAGACCCGTTAGAACTTTTTGCAATGTGAATTGCACATTTGGCATCATATAGTTCACAAGGCACTTTTTAGGACCTATATAACTAATGTATAGTGCACATTTTTTAGTTAAGTTCTTTTAACGATAACAGACAAACCTTTTATTGGTTAACTGTTATACTTTTATTATTTACTTATTAGACTCTAATAAACATTTTGAGACCCGTTAGAACTTTTTGCAATGTGAATTGCACATTTGGCATCATATAGTTCACAAGGCACTTTTTAGGACATATATAACTAATGTATAGTGCAAATTTTTTAGTTAAGTTCTTTTAACGATAACAGACAAACCTTTTATTGGTTAACTGTTATACTTTTATTATTTACTTATTAGACTCTAATAAACATTTTGAGACCCGTTAGAACTTTTTGCAATGTGAATTGCACATTTGGCATCATATAGTTCACAAGGCACTTTTTAGGACCTATATAACTAATGTATAGTGCACATTTTTTAGTTAAGTTCTTTTAACGATAACAGACAAACCTTTTTTTGGTTTACTGTTATACTTTTATTATTTACTTATTAGACTCTAATAAACATTTTGAGACCCGTTAGAACTTTTTGCAATTTGAATTGCACATTTGGCACCATATAGTTCACAAGGCAGTTTTTCGGACCTATATAACTAATGTATAATGCAAATGTTTTAGTTAAGTTCTTTTAACGATAACAGACAAACCTTTTATTGGTTAACTGTTATACTTTTATTATTTACTTATTAGATTCTAATAAACATTTTGAGACCCGTTAGAACTTTTTGCAATATGAATTGCACATTTGGCACCATATAGTTCACAAGGCACTTTTTAGGACCTATATAACTAATGTTTAGAGCAAATTTTTTAGTTAAGTTCTTTTAACGATAACAGACAAACCTTTTATTGGTTAACTGTTATACTTTTATTATTTATTTATTAGACTCTAATAAACATTTTGAGACCCGTTAGAACTTTTTGCAATGTGAATTGCACATTTGGCACCATATAGTTCACAAGGCACTTTTTAGGACCTATATAACTAATGTATAGTGCAAATTTTTTAGTTAAGTTCTTTTAACGATAACAGACAAACCTTTTATTGGTTAACTGTTATACTTTTATTATTTACTTATTAGGCTCTAATAAACATTTTGAGACCCGTTAGAACTTTTTGCAATGTGAATTGCACATTTGGCATCATATAGTTCACAAGGCACTTTTTAGGACCTATATAACTAATGTATAGTGCAAAATTTTTAGTTAAGTTCTTTTAACGATAACAGACAAACCTTTTATTGGTTAACTGTTATACTTTTATTATTTATTTATTAGACTCTAATAAACATTTTGAGACCCGTTAGAACTTTTTGCAATGTGAATTGCACATTTGGCACCATATAGTTCACAAGGCACTTTTTAGGACCTATATAACTAATGTATAGTGCAAATTTTTTAGTTAAGTTCTTTTAACGATAACAGACAAACCTTTTATTGGTTAACTGTTATACTTTTATTATTTACTTATTAGACTCTAATAAACATTTTGAGACCTGTTAGAACTTTTTGCAATGTGAATTGCACATTTGGCACCATATAGTTCACAAGGCACTTTTTAGGACCTATATAACTAATGTATAGTGCAAATGTTTTAGTTAAGTTCTTTTAACGATAACAGACAAACCGTTTATTGGTTAACTGTTATACTTTTATTATTTACTTATTAGACTCTAATAAACATTTTGAGACCCGTTAGAACTTTTTGCAATGTGACTTGCACATTTGGCACCATATAGTTCACAAGGCACTTTTTAGGACCTATATAACTAATGTATAGTGCAAATTTTTTAGTTAAGTTCTTTTAACGATAACAGACAAACCTTTTATTGGTTTACTGTTATACTTTTATTATTTACTTATTAGACTCTAATAAACATTTTGAGACCCGTTAGGCCTTTTTGCAATGTGAATTGCACATTTGGCATCATATAGTTCACAAGGCACTTTTTAGGACCTATATAACTAATGTATAGTGCACATTTTTTAGTTAAGTTCTTTTAACGATAACAGACAAACCTTTTATTGGTTTACTGTTATACTTTTATTATTTACTTATTAGACTCTAATAAACATTTTGAGACCCGTTAGAACTTTTTGCAATCTGAATTGCACATTTGGCACCATATAGTTCACAAGGCACTTTTTAGGACCTATATAACTAATGTATAGTGCAAATTTTTTAGTTAAGTTCTTTTAACGATAACAGACAAACCGTTTATTGGTTAACTGTTATACTTTTATTATTTACTTATTAGACTCTAATAAACATTTTGAGACCCGTTAGAACTTTTTGCAATGTGAATTGCACATTTGGCACCATATAGTTCACAAGGCACTTTTTAGGTCCTATATAACTAATGTATAGTGCAAAATTTTTAGTTAAGTTCTTTTAACGATAACAGACAAACCTTTTATTGGTTAACTGTTATACTTTTATTATTTACTTATTAGATTCTAATAAACATTTTGAGACCCGTTAGAACTTTTTGCAATGTGAATTGCACATTTGGCACCATATAGTTCACAAGGCACTTTTTAGGACCTATATAACTAATGTATAGTGCAAATTTTTTAGTTAAGTTCTTTTAACGATAACAGACAAACCTTTTATTGGTTAACTGTTATACTTTTATTATTTACTTATTAGACTCTAATAAACATTTTGAGACCTGTTAGAACTTTTTGCAATGTGAATTGCACATTTGGCACCATATAGTTCACAAGGCACTTTTTAGGACCTATATAACTAATGTATAGTGCAAATGTTTTAGTTAAGTTCTTTTAACGATAACAGACAAACCTTTTATTGGTTAACTGTTATACTTTTATTATTTACTTATTAGACTCTAATAAACATTTTGAGACCCGTTAGAACTTTTTGCAATATGAATTGCACATTTGGCACCATATATTTCACAAAGCACTTTTTAGGACCTATATAACTAATGTATAGTGCAGATTTTTTAGTTAAGTTCTTTTAACGATAACAGACAAACCTTTTATTGGTTAATTGTTATACTTTTATTATTTACTTATTAGACTCTAATAAACATTTTGAGACCCGTTAGAACTTTTTGCAATGTGAATTGCACATTTGGCACCATATATTTCACAAAACACTTTTTAGGACCTATATAACTAATGTATAGTGCAAATTTTTTAGTTAAGTTCTTTTAACGATAACAGACAAACCTTTTATTGGTTAACTGTTATACTTTTATTATTTACTTATTAGACTCTAATAAACATTTTGAGACCCGTTAGAACTTTTTGCAATGTGAATTGCACATTTGGCACCATATAGTTCACAAGGCACTTTTTAGGACCTATATAACTAATGTATAGTGCAAATTTTTTAGTTAAGTTCTTTTAACGATAACAGACAAACCGTTTATTGGTTAACTGTTATGCTTTTATTATTTACTTATTAGACTCTAATAAACATTTTGAGACCCGTTAGAACTTTTTGCAATGTGAATTGCACATTTGGCACCATATAGTTCACAAGGCACTTTTTAGGACCTATATAACTAATGTATAGTGCAAATTTTTTAGTTAAGTTCTTTTAACGATAACAGACAAACCGTTTATTGGTTAACTGTTATACTTTTATTATTTACTTATTAGACTCTAATAAACATTTTGAGACCCGTTAGAACTTTTTGCAATGTGACTTGCACATTTGGCACCATATAGTTCACAAGGCACTTTTTAGGACCTATATAACTAAAGTATAGTGCAAATTTTTTAGTTAAGTTCTTTTAACGATAACAGACAAACCTTTTATTGGTTAACTGTTATACTTTTATTATTTACTTATTAGACTCTAATAAACATTTTGAGACCCGTTAGAACGTTTTGCAATTTGAATTGCACATTTGGCATCATATAGTTCACAAGGCACTTTTTAGGACCTATATAACTAATGTATAGTGCACATTTTTTAGATAAGTTCTTTTAACGATAACAGACAAACCTTTTATTGGTTTACTGTTATACTTTTATTATTTACTTATTAGACTCTAATAAACATTTTGAGACCCGTTAGAACTTTTTGCAATGTGAATTGCACATTTGGCACCATATAGTTCACAAGGCAGTTTTTAGGACCTATATAACTAATGTATAGTGCAAATGTTTTAGTTAAGTTCTTTTAACGATAACAGACAAACCTTTTATTGGTTAACTGTTATACTTTTATTATTTACTAATTAGACTCTAATAAACATTTTAAGACCCGTTAGAACTTTTTGCAATATGAATTGCACATTTGGCACCATATAGTTCACAAGGCACTTTTTAGGACCTATATAACTAATGTATAGTGCAAATTTTTTAGTTAAGTTCTTTTAACGATAACAGACAAACCGTTTATTGGCTAACTGTTATACTTTTATTATTTACTTATTAGACTCTAATAAACATTTTGAGACCCGTTAGAACTTTTTGCAATGTGACTTGCACATTTGGCACCATATAGTTCACAAGGCACTTTTTAGGACCTATATAACTAATGTATAGTGCAAATTTTTTAGTTAAGTTCTTTTAACGATAACAGACAAACCTTTTATTGGTTAACTGTTATACTTTTATTATTTACTTATTAGACTCTAATAAACATTTTGAGACCCGTTAGAACTTTTTGCAATGTGAATTGCACATTTGGCATCATATAGTTCACAAGGCACTTTTTAGGACCTATATAACTAATGTATAGTGCAAATGTTTTAGTTAAGTTCTTTTAACGATAACAGACAAACCTTTTATTGGTTTACTGTTATACTGTTATTATTTACTTATTAGACTCTAATAAACATTTTGAGACCCGTTAGAACTTTTTGCAATGTGAATTGCACTTTTGTCACCATATAGTTCACAAGGCACTTTTTAGGACCTATATAACTAATGTATAGTGCAAATATTTTAGTTAAGTTCTTTTAACGATAACAGACAAACCTTTTATTGGTTAACTGTTATACTTTTATTATTTACTTATTAGACTCTAATAAACATTCTGATACCCGTTAGAACTTTTTGCAATGTGAATTGCACATTTCGCACCATATAGTTCACAAGGCACTTTTTAGGAACTATATAACTAATGTATAGTGAAAAAGTTTTAGTTAAGTTCTTTTAACGATAACAGACAAACCTTTTATTGGTTAACTGTTATACTTTTATTATTTACTTATTAGACTCTAATAAACATTTTGAGACCCGTTAGAACTTTTTGCAATGTGAATTGCACATTTGGCATCATATAGTTCACAAGGCACTTTTTAGGACCTATATAACTAATGTATAGTGCAAATTTTTTAGTTAAGTTCTTTTAACGATAACAGAGAAACTTTTTATTGGTTAACTGTTATACTTTTATTATTTACTTATTAGACTCTAATAAACAATTTGAGACCCGTTAGAACTTTTTGCAATGTGAATTGCACATTTGGCACCATATAGTTCACAAGGCACTTTTTAGGACCTATATAACTAATGTATAGTGAAAAAGTTTTAGTTAAGTTCTTTTAAGGATAACAGACAAACCTTTTATTGGTTAACTGTTATACTTTTATTATTTACTTATTAGACTCTAATAAACATTTTGAGACCCGTTAGAACTTTTTGCAATGTGAATTGCACATTTGGCATCATATAGTTCACAAGGCACTTTTTAGGACCTATATAACTAATGTATAGTGCAAATTTTTAGTTAAGTTCTTTTAACGATAACAGACAAACCTTTTATTGGTTAACTGTTATACTTTTATTTTTTACTTATTAGACTCTAATAAACATTTTGAGACCCGTTAGAACTTTTTGCAATGTGAATTGCACATTTGGCATCATATAGTTCACAAGGCAGTTTTTCGGACCTATATAACTAATGTATAATGCAAATGTTTTAGTTAAGTTCTTTTAACGATAACAGACAAACCTTCTATTGGTTAACTGTTATACTTTTATTATTTACTTATTAGATTCTAATAAACATTTTGAGACCCGTTAGAACTTTTTGCAATATGAATTGCACATTTGGCACCATATAGTTCACAAGGCACTTTTTAGGACCTATATAACTAATGTTTAGAGCAAATTTTTTAGTTAAGTTCTTTTAACGATAACAGACAAACCTTTTATTGGTTAACTGTTATACTTTTATTATTTACTTATTAGACTCTAATAAACATTTTGAGACCCGTTAGAACTTTTTGCAATGTGAATTGCACATTTGGCATCATATAGTTCACAAGGCACTTTTTAGGACCTATATAACTAATGTATAGTGCAAAATTTTTAGTTAAGTTCTTTTAACGATAACAGACAAACCTTTTATTGGTTAACTGTTATACTTTTATTATTTACTTATTAGACTCTAATAAACATTTTGAGACCTGTTAGAACTTTTTGCAATGTGAATTGCACATTTGGCACCATATAGTTCACAAGGCACTTTTTAGGACCTATATAACTAATGTATAGTGCAAATTTTTTAGTTAAGTTCTTTTAACGATAACAGACAAACCTTTTATTGGTTAACTGTTATACTTTTATTATTTACTTATTAGACTCTAATAAACATTTTGAGACCCGTTAGAACTTTTTGCAATGTGAATTGCACATTTGGCATCATATAGTTCACAAGGCACTTTTTAGGACCTATATAACTAATGTATAGTGCACATTTTTTAGTTAAGTTCTTTTAACGATAACAGACAAACCTTTTATTGGTTAACTGTTATACTTTTATTATTTACTTATTAGACTCTAATAAACATTTTGAGACCCGTTAGAACTTTTTGCAATGTGAATTGCACATTTGGCATCATATAGTTCACAAGGCACTTTTTAGGACATATATAACTAATGTATAGTGCAAATTTTTTAGTTAAGTTCTTTTAACGATAACAGACAAACCTTTTATTGGTTAACTGTTATACTTTTATTATTTACTTATTAGACTCTAATAAACATTTTGAGACCCGTTAGAACTTTTTGCAATGTGAATTGCACATTTGGCACCATATAGTTCACAAGGCACTTTTTAGGACCTATATAACTAATGTATAGTGCAAATGTTTTAGTTAAGTTCTTTTAACGATAACAGACAAACCTTTTATTGGTTAACTGTTATACTTTTATTATTTACTTATTAGACTCTAATAAACATTTTGAGACCCGTTAGAACTTTTTGCAATGTGAATTGCACATTTGGCACCATATAGTTCACAAGGCACTTTTTAGGACCTATATAACTAATGTATAGTGCAAATTTTTTAGTTAAGTTCTTTTAACGATAACAGACAAACCTTTTATTGGTTAACTGTTATACTTTTATTATTTACTTATTAGACTCTAATAAACATTTTGAGACCCGTTAGAACTTTTTGCAATGTGAATTGCACATTTGGCACCATATATTTCACAAAGCACTTTTTAGGACCTATATAACTAATGTATAGTGCAAATTTTTTAGTTAAGTTCTTTTAACGATAACAGACAAACCTTTTATTGGTTAACTGTTATACTTTTATTATTTACTTATTAGACTCTAATAAACATTTTGAGACCCGTTAGAACTTTTTGCAATGTGAATTGCACATTTGGCACCATATATTTCACAAAGCACTTTTTAGGACCTATATAACTAATGTATAGTGCAAATTTTTTAGTTAAGTTCTTTTAACGATAACAGACAAACCTTTTATTGGTTAACTGTTATACTTTTATTATTTACTTATTAGACTCTAATAAACATTTTGAGACCCGTTAGAACTTTTTGCAATGTGAATTGCACATTTGGCACCATATATTTCACAAAGCACTTTTTAGGACCTATATAACTAATGTATAGTGCAAATTTTTTAGTTAAGTTCTTTTAACGATAACAGACAAACCTTTTATTGGTTAACTGTTATACTTTTATTATTTACTTATTAGACTCTAATAAACATTTTGAGACCCGTTAGAACTTTTTGCAATGTGAATTGCACATTTGGCACCATATAGTTCACAAGGCACTTTTTAGGACCTATATAACTAATGTATAGTGCAAATTTTTTAGTTAAGTTCTTTTAACGATAACAGACAAACCATTTATTGGTTAACTGTTATACTTTTATTATTTACTTATTAGACTCTAATAAACATTTTGAGACCCGTTAGAACTTTTTGCAATGTGAATTGCACATTTGGCACCATATAGTTCACAAGGCACTTTTTAGGACCTATATAACTAATGTATAGTGCAAATTTTTTAGTTAAGTTCTTTTAACGATAACAGACAAACCGTTTATTGGTTAACTGTTATACTTTTATTATTTACTTATTAGACTCTAATAAACATTTTGAGACCCGTTAGAACTTTTTGCAATGTGACTTGCACATTTGGCACCATATAGTTCACAAGGCACTTTTTAGGACCTATATAACTAATGTATAGTGCAAATTTTTTAGTTAAGTTCTTTTAACGATAACAGACAAACCTTTTATTGGTTAACTGTTATACTTTTATTATTTACTTATTAGACTCTAATAAACATTTTGAGACCCGTTAGAACTTTTTGCAATGTGAATTGCACATTTGGCATCATATAGTTCACAAGGCACTTTTTAGGACCTATATAACTAATGTATAGTGCACATTTTTTAGTTAAGTTCTTTTAACGATAACAGACAAACCTTTTATTGGTTTACTGTTATACTTTTATTATTTACTTATTAGACTCTAATAAACATTTTGAGACCCGTTAGAACTTTTTGCAATGTGAATTGCACTTTTGTCACCATATAGTTCACAAGGCACTTTTTAGGACCTATATAACTAATGTATAGTGCAAATGTTTTAGTTAAGTTCTTTTAACGATAACAGACAAACCTTTTATTGGTTAACTGTTATACTTTTATTATTTACTTATTAGACTCTAATAAACATTTTGAGACCCGTTAGAACTTTTTGCATTGTGAATTGCACATTTGGCACCATATAGTTCACAAGGCACTTTTTAGGACCTATATAACTAATGTATAGTGCAAATTTTTTAGTTAAGTTCTTTTAACGATAACAGAGAAACTTTTTATTGGTTAACTGTTATACTTTTATTATTTACTTATTAGACTCTAATAAACAATTTGAGACCCGTTAGAACTTTTTGCAATGTGAATTGCACATTTGGCACCACATAGTTCACAAGGCACTTTTTAGGACCTATATAACTAATGTATAGTGAAAAAGTTTTAGTTAAGTTCTTTTAAGGATAACAGACAAACCTTTTATTGGTTAACTGTTATACTTTTATTATTTACTTATTAGACTCTAATAAACATTTTGAGACCCGTTAGAACTTTTTGCAATGTGAATTGCACATTTGGCATCATATAGTTCACAAGGCACTTTTTAGGACCTATATAACTAATGTATAGTGCAAATTTTTAGTTAAGTTCTTTTAACGATAACAGACAAACCTTTTATTGGTTAACTGTTATACTTTTATTTTTTACTTATTAGACTCTAATAAACATTTTGAGACCCGTTAGAACTTTTTGCAATGTGAATTGCACATTTGGCATCATATAGTTCACAAGGCAGTTTTTCGGACCTATATAACTAATGTATAATGCAAATGTTTTAGTTAAGTTCTTTTAACGATAACAGACAAACCTTCTATTGGTTAACTGTTATACTTTTATTATTTACTTATTAGATTCTAATAAACATTTTGAGACCCGTTAGAACTTTTTGCAATATGAATTGCACATTTGGCACCATATAGTTCACAAGGCACTTTTTAGGACCTATATAACTAATGTTTAGAGCAAATTTTTTAGTTAAGTTCTTTTAACGATAACAGACAAACCTTTTATTGGTTAACTGTTATACTTTTATTATTTACTTATTAGACTCTAATAAACATTTTGAGACCCGTTAGAACTTTTTGCAATGTGAATTGCACATTTGGCATCATATAGTTCACAAGGCACTTTTTAGGACCTATATAACTAATGTATAGTGCAAAATTTTTAGTTAAGTTCTTTTAACGATAACAGACAAACCTTTTATTGGTTAACTGTTATACTTTTATTATTTACTTATTAGACTCTAATAAACATTTTGAGACCTGTTAGAACTTTTTGCAATGTGAATTGCACATTTGGCACCATATAGTTCACAAGGCACTTTTTAGGACCTATATAACTAATGTATAGTGCAAATTTTTTAGTTAAGTTCTTTTAACGATAACAGACAAACCTTTTATTGGTTAACTGTTATACTTTTATTATTTACTTATTAGACTCTAATAAACATTTTGAGACCCGTTAGAACTTTTTGCAATGTGAATTGCACATTTGGCATCATATAGTTCACAAGGCACTTTTTAGGACCTATATAACTAATGTATAGTGCACATTTTTTAGTTAAGTTCTTTTAACGATAACAGACAAACCTTTTATTGGTTAACTGTTATACTTTTATTATTTACTTATTAGACTCTAATAAACATTTTGAGACCCGTTAGAACTTTTTGCAATGTGAATTGCACATTTGGCATCATATAGTTCACAAGGCACTTTTTAGGACCTATTTAACTAATGTATAGTGCAAAATTTTTAGTTAAGTTCTTTTAACGATAACAGACAAACCTTTTATTGGTTAACTGTTATACTTTTATTATTTACTTATTAGACTCTAATAAACATTTTGAGACCTGTTAGAACTTTTTGCAATGTGAATTGCACATTTGGCACCATATAGTTCACAAGGCACTTTTTAGGACCTATATAACTAATGTATAGTGCAAATTTTTTAGTTAAGTTCTTTTAACGATAACAGACAAAACTTTTATTGGTTAACTGTTATACTTTTATTATTTACTTATTAGACTCTAATAAACATTTTAAGACCCGTTAGAACGTTTTGCAATGTGAATTGCACATTTGGCACCATATAGTTCACAAGGCACTTTTTAGGACCTATATAACTAATGTATAGTGCAAATGTTTTAGTTAAGTTCTTTTAACGATAACAGAGAAACTTTTTATTGGTTAACTGTTATACTTTTATTATTTACTTATTAGACTCTAATAAACAATTTGAGACCCGTTAGAACTTTTTGCAATGTGAATTGCACATTTGGCACCATATAGTTCACAAGGCACTTTTTAGGACCTATATAACTAATGTATAGTGAAAAAGTTTTAGTTAAGTTCTTTTAAGGATAACAGACAAACCTTTTATTGGTTAACTGTTATACTTTTATTATTTACTTATTAGACTCTAATAAACATTTTGAGACCCGTTAGAACTTTTTGCAATGTGAATTGCACATTTGGCATCATATAGTTCACAAGGCACTTTTTAGGACCTATATAACTAATGTATAGTGCAAATTTTTAGTTAAGTTCTTTTAACGATAACAGACAAACCTTTTATTGGTTAACTGTTATACTTTTATTTTTTACTTATTAGACTCTAATAAACATTTTGAGACCCGTTAGAACTTTTTGCAATGTGAATTGCACATTTGGCATCATATAGTTCACAAGGCAGTTTTTCGGACCTATATAACTAATGTATAATGCAAATGTTTTAGTTAAGTTCTTTTAACGATAACAGACAAACCTTCTATTGGTTAACTGTTATACTTTTATTATTTACTTATTAGATTCTAATAAACATTTTGAGACCCGTTAGAACTTTTTGCAATATGAATTGCACATTTGGCACCATATAGTTCACAAGGCATTTTTTAGGACCTATATAACTAATGTTTAGAGCAAATTTTTTAGTTAAGTTCTTTTAACGATAACAGACAAACCTTTTATTGGTTAACTGTTATACTTTTATTATTTACTTATTAGACTCTAATAAACATTTTGAGACCCGTTAGAACTTTTTGCAATGTGAATTGCACATTTGGCATCATATAGTTCACAAGGCACTTTTTAGGACCTATATAACTAATGTATAGTGCAAAATTTTTAGTTAAGTTCTTTTAACGATAACAGACAAACCTTTTATTGGTTAACTGTTATACTTTTATTATTTACTTATTAGACTCTAATAAACATTTTGAGACCTGTTAGAACTTTTTGCAATGTGAATTGCACATTTGGCACCATATAGTTCACAAGGCACTTTTTAGGACCTATATAACTAATGTATAGTGCAAATTTTTTAGTTAAGTTCTTTTAACGATAACAGACAAACCTTTTATTGGTTAACTGTTATACTTTTATTATATACTTATTAGACTCTAATAAACATTTTGAGACCCGTTAGAACTTTTTGCAATGTGAATTGCACATTTGGCATCATATAGTTCACAAGGCACTTTTTAGGACCTATATAACTAATGTATAGTGCACATTTTTTAGTTAAGTTCTTTTAACGATAACAGACAAACCTTTTATTGGTTAACTGTTATACTTTTATTATTTACTTATTAGACTCTAATAAACATTTTGAGACCTGTTAGAACTTTTTGCAATGTGAATTGCACATTTGGCACCATATAGTTCACAAGGCACTTTTTAGGACCTATATAACTAATGTATAGTGCAAATTTTTTAGTTAAGTTCTTTTAACGATAACAGACAAAACTTTTATTGGTTAACTGTTATACTTTTGTTATTTACTTATTAGACTCTAATAAACATTTTAAGACCCGTTAGAACGTTTTGCAATGTGAATTGCACATTTGGCACCATATAGTTCACAAGGCACTTTTTAGGACCTATATAACTAATGTATAGTGCAAATGTTTTAGTTAAGTTCTTTTAACGATAACAGACAAACCTTTTATTGGTTAACTGTTATACTATTATTATGTACTTATTAGACTCTAATAAACATTTTGAGACCTGTTAGAACTTTTTGCAATGTGAATTGCACATTTGGCATCATATAGTTCACAAGGCACTTTTTAGGACCTATATAACTAATGTATAGTGCAAATGTTTTAGTTAAGTTCTTTTAACGATAACAGACAAACCTTTTATTGGTTAACTGTTATACTTTTATTATTTACTTATTAGACTCTAATAAACATTTTGAGACCCGTTAGAACTTTTTGCAATGTGAATTGCACATTTGGCATCATATAGTTCACAAGGCACTTTTTAGGACATATATAACTAATGTATAGTGCAAATTTTTTAGTTAAGTTCTTTTAACGATAACAGACAAACCTTTTATTGGTTAACTGTTATACTTTTATTATTTACTTATTAGACTCTAATAAACATTTTGAGACCCGTTAGAACTTTTTGCAATGTGAATTGCACATTTGGCACCATATAGTTCACAAGGCACTTTTTAGGACCTATATAACTAATGTATAGTGCAAATGTTTTAGTTAAGTTCTTTTAACGATAACAGACAAACCTTTTATTGGTTAACTGTTATACTTTTATTATTTACTTATTAGACTCTAATAAACATTTTGAGACCCGTTAGAACTTTTTGCAATGTGAATTGCACATTTGGCACCATATAGTTCACAAGGCACTTTTTAGGACCTATATAACTAATGTATAGTGCAAATTTTTTAGTTAAGTTCTTTTAACGATAACAGACAAACCTTTTATTGGTTAACTGTTATACTTTTATTATTTACTTATTAGACTCTAATAAACATTTTGAGATTCGTTAGAACTTTTTGCAATGTGAATTGCACATTTGGCACCATATAGTTCACAAAGCACTTTTTAGGACCTATATAACTAATGTATAGTGCAAATTTTTTAGTTAAGTTCTTTTAACGATAACAGACAAACCTTTTATTGGTTAACTGTTATACTTTTATTATTTACTTATTAGACTCTAATAAACATTTTGAGACCCGTTAGAACTTTTTGCAATGTGAATTGCACATTTGGCACCATATATTTCACAAAGCACTTTTTAGGACCTATATAACTAATGTATAGTGCAAATTTTTTAGTTAAGTTCTTTTAACGATAACAGACAAACCTTTTATTGGTTAACTGTTATACTTTTATTATTTAATTATTAGACTCTAATAAACATTTTGAGACACGTTAGAACTTTTTGCAATGTGACTTGCACATTTGGCACCATATAGTTCACAAGGCACTTTTTAGGACCTATATAACTAATGTATAGTGCAAATTTTTTAGTTAAGTTCTTTTAACGATAACAGACAAACCTTTTATTGGTTAACTGTTATACTTTTATTATTTACTTATTAGACTCTAATAAACATTTTGAGACCCGTTAGAACTTTTTGCAATGTGAATTGCACATTTGGCATCATATAGTTCACAAGGCACTTTTTAGGACCTATATAACTAATGTATAGTGCACATTTTTTAGTTAAGTTCTTTTAACGATAACAGACAAACCTTTTATTGGTTTACTGTTATACTTTTATTATTTACTTATTAGACTCTAATAAACATTTTGAGACCCGTTAGAACTTTTTGCAATGTGAATTGCACTTTTGTCACCATATAGTTCACAAGGCACTTTTTAGGACCTATATAACTAATGTATAGTGCAAATGTTTTAGTTAAGTTCTTTTAACGATAACAGACAAACCTTTTATTGGTTAACTGTTATACTTTTATTATTTACTTATTAGACTCTAATAAACATTTTGAGACCCGTTAGAACTTTTTGCAATGTGAATTGCACATTTGGCACCATATAGTTCACAAGGCACTTTTTAGGACCTATATAACTAATGTATAGTGCAAATTTTTTAGTTAAGTTCTTTTAACGATAACAGACAAACCGTTTATTGGTTAACTGTTATACTTTTATTATTTACTTATTAGACTCTAATAAACATTTTGAGACCTGTTAGAACTTTTTGCAATGTGAATTGCACATTTGGCATCATATAGTTCACAAGGCACTTTTTAGGACCTATATAACTAATGTATAGTGCAAATGTTTTAGTTAAGTTCTTTTAACGATAACAGACAAACCTTTTATTGGTTAACTGTTATACTTTTATTATTTACTTATTAGACTCTAATAAACATTTTGAGACCTGTTAGAACTTTTTGCAATGTGAATTGCACATTTGGCATCATATAGTTCACAAGGCACTTTTTAGGACCTATATAACTAATGTATAGTGCAAATGTTTTAGTTAAGTTCTTTTAACGATAACAGACAAACCTTTTATTGGTTAACTGTTATACTTTTATTATTTACTTATTAGACTCTAATAAACATTTTGAGACCCGTTAGAACTTTTTGCAATGTGAATTGCACATTTGGCATCATATAGTTCACAAGGCACTTTTTAGGACATATATAACTAATGTATAGTGCAAATTTTTTAGTTAAGTTCTTTTAACGATAACAGACAAACCTTTTATTGGTTAACTGTTATACTTTTATTATTTACTTATTAGACTCTAATAAACATTTTGAGACCCGTTAGAACTTTTTGCAATGTGAATTGCACATTTGGCACCATATAGTTCACAAGGCACTTTTTAGGACCTATATAACTAATGTATAGTGCAAATGTTTTAGTTAAGTTCTTTTAACGATAACAGACAAACCTTTTATTGGTTAACTGTTATACTTTTATTATTTACTTATTAGACTCTAATAAACATTTTGAGACCCGTTAGAACTTTTTGCAATGTGAATTGCACATTTGGCACCATATAGTTCACAAGGCACTTTTTAGGACCTATATAACTAATGTATAGTGCAAATTTTTTAGTTAAGTTCTTTTAACGATAACAGACAAACCTTTTATTGGTTAACTGTTATACTTTTATTATTTACTTATTAGACTCTAATAAACATTTTAAGACCCGTTAGAACGTTTTGCAATGTGAATTGCACATTTGGCACCATATAGTTCACAAGGCACTTTTTAGGACCTATATAACTAATGTATAGTGCAAATGTTTTAGTTAAGTTCTTTTAACGATAACAGACAAACCTTTTATTGGTTAACTGTTATACTATTATTATGTACTTATTAGACTCTAATAAACATTTTGAGACCTGTTAGAACTTTTTGCAATGTGAATTGCACATTTGGCATCATATAGTTCACAAGGCACTTTTTAGGACCTATATAACTAATGTATAGTGCAAATGTTTTAGTTAAGTTCTTTTAACGATAACAGACAAACCTTTTATTGGTTAACTGTTATACTTTTATTATTTACTTATTAGACTCTAATAAACATTTTGAGACCCGTTAGAACTTTTTGCAATGTGAATTGCACATTTGGCATCATATAGTTCACAAGGCACTTTTTAGGACATATATAACTAATGTATAGTGCAAATTTTTTAGTTAAGTTCTTTTAACGATAACAGACAAACCTTTTATTGGTTAACTGTTATACTTTTATTATTTACTTATTAGACTCTAATAAACATTTTGAGACCCGTTAGAACTTTTTGCAATGTGAATTGCACATTTGGCACCATATAGTTCACAAGGCACTTTTTAGGACCTATATAACTAATGTATAGTGCAAATGTTTTAGTTAAGTTCTTTTAACGATAACAGACAAACCTTTTATTGGTTAACTGTTATACTTTTATTATTTACTTATTAGACTCTAATAAACATTTTGAGACCCGTTAGAACTTTTTGCAATGTGAATTGCACATTTGGCACCATATAGTTCACAAGGCACTTTTTAGGACCTATATAACTAATGTATAGTGCAAATTTTTTAGTTAAGTTCTTTTAACGATAACAGACAAACCTTTTATTGGTTAACTGTTATACTTTTATTATTTACTTATTAGACTCTAATAAACATTTTGAGATTCGTTAGAACTTTTTGCAATGTGAATTGCACATTTGGCACCATATAGTTCACAAAGCACTTTTTAGGACCTATATAACTAATGTATAGTGCAAATTTTTTAGTTAAGTTCTTTTAACGATAACAGACAAACCTTTTATTGGTTAACTGTTATACTTTTATTATTTACTTATTAGACTCTAATAAACATTTTGAGACCCGTTAGAACTTTTTGCAATGTGAATTGCACATTTGGCACCATATATTTCACAAAGCACTTTTTAGGACCTATATAACTAATGTATAGTGCAAATTTTTTAGTTAAGTTCTTTTAACGATAACAGACAAACCTTTTATTGGTTAACTGTTATACTTTTATTATTTAATTATTAGACTCTAATAAACATTTTGAGACACGTTAGAACTTTTTGCAATGTGACTTGCACATTTGGCACCATATAGTTCACAAGGCACTTTTTAGGACCTATATAACTAATGTATAGTGCAAATTTTTTAGTTAAGTTCTTTTAACGATAACAGACAAACCTTTTATTGGTTAACTGTTATACTTTTATTATTTACTTATTAGACTCTAATAAACATTTTGAGACCCGTTAGAACTTTTTGCAATGTGAATTGCACATTTGGCATCATATAGTTCACAAGGCACTTTTTAGGACCTATATAACTAATGTATAGTGCACATTTTTTAGTTAAGTTCTTTTAACGATAACAGACAAACCTTTTATTGGTTTACTGTTATACTTTTATTATTTACTTATTAGACTCTAATAAACATTTTGAGACCCGTTAGAACTTTTTGCAATGTGAATTGCACTTTTGTCACCATATAGTTCACAAGGCACTTTTTAGGACCTATATAACTAATGTATAGTGCAAATGTTTTAGTTAAGTTCTTTTAACGATAACAGACAAACCTTTTATTGGTTAACTGTTATACTTTTATTATTTACTTATTAGACTCTAATAAACATTTTGAGACCCGTTAAAACTTTTTGCAATGTGAATTGCACATTTGGCACCATATAGTTCACAAGGCACTTTTTAGGACCTATATAACTAATGTATAGTGCAAATTTTTTAGTTAAGTTCTTTTAACGATAACAGACAAACCGTTTATTGGTTAACTGTTATACTTTTATTATTTACTTATTAGACTCTAATAAACATTTTGAGACCCGTTAGAACTTTTTGCAATGTGAATTGCACATTTGGCACCATATAGTTCACAAGGCACTTTTTAGGACCTATATAACTAATGTATAGTGCAAATTTTTTAGTTAAGTTCTTTTAACGATAACAGACAAACCGTTTATTGGTTAACTGTTATACTTTTATTATTTACTTATTAGACTCTAATAAACATTTTGAGACCCGTTAGAACTTTTTGCAATGTGACTTGCACATTTGGCACCATATAGTTCACAAGGCACTTTTTAGGACCTATATAACTAAAGTATAGTGCAAATTTTTTAGTTAAGTTCTTTTAACGATAACAGACAAACCTTTTATTGGTTAACTGTTATACTTTTATTATTTACTTATTAGACTCTAATAAACATTTTGAGACCCGTTAGAACTTTTTGCAATTTGAATTGCACATTTGGCATCATATAGTTCACAAGGCACTTTTTAGGACCTATATAACTAATGTATAGTGCACATTTTTTAGATAAGTTCTTTTAACGATAACAGACAAACCTTTTATTGGTTTACTGTTATACTTTTATTATTTACTTATTAGATTCTAATAAACATTTTGAGACCCGTTAGAACTTTTTGCAATGTGAATTGCACATTTGGCACCATATAGTTCACAAGGCACTTTTTAGGACCTATATAACTAATGTATAGTGCAAATGTTTTAGTTAAGTTCTTTTAACGATAACAGACAAACCTTTTATTGGTTAACTGTTATACTTTTATTATTTACTAATTAGACTCTAATAAACATTTTAAGACCCGTTAGAACTTTTTGCAATATGAATTGCACATTTGGCACCATATAGTTCACAAGGCACTTTTTAGGACCTATACAACTAATGTATAGTGCAAATTTTTTAGTTAAGTTCTTTTAACGATAACAGACAAACCGTTTATTGGTTAACTGTTATACTTTTATTATTTACTTATTAGACTCTAATAAACATTTTGAGACCCGTTAGAACTTTTTGCAATGTGACTTGCACATTTGGCACCATATAGTTCACAAGGCACTTTTTAGGACCTATATAACTAATGTATAGTGCAAATTTTTTAGTTAAGTTCTTTTAACGATAACAGACAAACCTTTTATTGGTTAACTGTTATACTTTTATTATTTAATTATTAGACTCTAATAAACATTTTGAGACCCGTTAGAACTTTTTGCAATGTGAATTGCACATTTGGCATCATATAGTTCACAAGGCACTTTTTAGGACCTATATAACTAATGTATAGTGCAAATTTTTTAGTTAAGTTCTTTTAACGATAACAGACAAACCTTTTATTGGTTTACTGTTATACTGTTATGATTTACTTATTAGACTCTAATAAACATTTTGAGACCCGTTAGAACTTTTTGCAATGTGAATTGCACTTTTGTCACCATATAGTTCACAAGGCACTTTTTAGGACCTATATAACTAATGTATAGTGCAAATGTTTTAGTTAAGTTCTTTTAACGATAACAGACAAACCTTTTATTGGTTAACTGTTATACTTTTATTATTTACTTATTAGACTCTAATAAACATTTTGAGACCCGTTAGAACTTTTTGCAATTTGAATTGCACATTTGGCACCATATAGTTCACAAGGCAGTTTTTCGGACCTATATAACTAATGTATAATGCAAATGTTTTAGTTAAGTTCTTTTAACGATAACAGACAAACCTTTTATTGGTTAACTGTTATACTTTTATTATTTACTTATTAGACTCTAATAAACATTTTGAGACCCGTTAGAACTTTTTGCAATGTGAATTGCACATTTCGCACCATATAGTTCACAAGGCACTTTTTAGGAACTATATAACTAATGTATAGTGAAAAAGTTTTAGTTAAGTTCTTTTAACGATAACAGACAAACCTTTTATTGGTTAACTGTTATACTTTTATTATTTACTTATTAGACTCTAATAAACATTTTGAGACCCGTTAGAACTTTTTGCAATGTGAATTGCACATTTGGCATCATATAGTTCACAAGGCACTTTTTAGGACCTATATAACTAATGTATAGTGCAAATTTTTTAGTTAAGTTCTTTTAACGATAACAGAGAAACTTTTTATTGGTTAACTGTTATACTTTTATTATTTACTTATTAGACTCTAATAAACAATTTGAGACCCGTTAGAACTTTTTGCAATGTGAATTGCACATTTGGCACCATATAGTTCACAAGGCACTTTTTAGGACCTATATAACTAATGTATAGTGAAAAAGTTTTAGTTAAGTTCTTTTAACGATAACAGACAAACCTTTTATTGGTTAACTGTTATACTTTTATTATTTACTTATTAGACTCTAATAAACATTTTGAGACCCGTTAGAACTTTTTGCAATGTGAATTGCACATTTGGCATCATATAGTTCACAAGGCACTTTTTAGGACCTATATAACTAATGTATAGTGCAAATTTTTAGTTAAGTTCTTTTAACGATAACAGACAAACCTTTTATTGGTTAACTGTTATACTTTTATTTTTTACTTATTAGACTCTAATAAACATTTTGAGACCCGTTAGAACTTTTTGCAATGTGAATTGCACATTTGGCATCATATAGTTCACAAGGCAGTTTTTCGGACCTATATAACTAATGTATAATGCAAATGTTTTAGTTAAGTTCTTTTAACGATAACAGACAAACCTTCTATTGGTTAACTGTTATACTTTTATTATTTACTTATTAGATTCTAATAAACATTTTGAGACCCGTTAGAACTTTTTGCAATATGAATTGCACATTTGGCACCATATAGTTCACAAGGCACTTTTTAGGACCTATATAACTAATGTTTAGAGCAAATTTTTTAGTTAAGTTCTTTTAACGATAACAGACAAACCTTTTATTGGTTAACTGTTATACTTTTATTATTTACTTATTAGACTCTAATAAACATTTTGAGACCCGTTAGAATATTTTGCAATGTGAATTGCACATTTGGCATCATATAGTTCACAAGGCACTTTTTAGGACCTATATAACTAATGTATAGTGCACATTTTTTAGTTAAGTTCTTTTAACGATAACAGACAAACCTTTTATTGGTTTACTGTTATACTTTTATTATTTACTTATTAGACTCTAATAAACATTTTGAGACCTGTTAGAACTTTTTGCAATGTGAATTGCACTTTTGTCACCATATAGTTCACAAGGCACTTTTTAGGACCTATATAACTAATGTATAGTGCAAATGTTTTAGTTAAGTTCTTTTAACGATAACAGACAAACCTTTTATTGGTTAACTGTTATACTTTTATTATTTACTTATTAGACTCTAATAAACATTTTGAGACCCGTTAGAATTTTTTGCAATGTGAATTGCACATTTGGCACCATATAGTTCACAAGGCACTTTTTAGGACCTATATAACTAATGTATAGTGCAAATTTTTTAGTTAAGTTCTTTTAACGATAACAGACAAACCGTTTATTGGTTAACTGTTATACTTTTATTATTTACTTATTAGACTCTAATAAACATTTTGAGACCCGTTAGAACTTTTTGCAATGTGAATTGCACATTTGGCACCATATAGTTCACAAGGCACTTTTTAGGACCTATATAACTAATGTATAGTGCAAATTTTTTAGTTAAGTTCTTTTAACGATAACAGACAAACCTTTTATTGGTTTACTGTTATACTTTCATTATTTACTTATTAGACTCTAATAAACATTTTGAGACGCGTTAGAACTTTTTGCAATGTGAATTGCACATTTGGCACCATATAGTTCACAAGGCACTTTTTAGGACCTATATAACTAATGTATAGTGAAAAAGTTTTAGTTAAGTTCTTTTAACGATAACAGACAAACCTTTTATTGGTTAACTGTTATACTTTTATTATTTACTTATTAGACTCTAATAAACATTTTGAGACCCGTTAGAACTTTTTGCAATGTGAATTGCACATTTGGCATCATATAGTTCACAAGGCACTTTTTAGGACCTATATAACTAATGTATAGTGCAAATTTTTTAGTTAAGTTCTTTTAACGATAACAGACAAACCTTTTATTGGTTAACTGTTATACTTTTATTATTTACTTATTAGACTCTAATAAACAATTTGAGACCCGTTAGAACTTTTTGCAATGTGAATTGCACATTTGGCACCATATAGTTCACAAGGCACTTTTTAGGACCTATATAACTAATGTATAGTGCACATTTTTTAGTTAAGTTCTTTTAACGATAACAGACAAACCTTTTATTGGTTTACTGTTATACTTTTATTATTTACTTATTAGACTCTAATAAACATTTTGAGACCCGTTAGAACTTTTTTCAATTTGAATTGCACATTTGGCACCATATAGTTCACAAGGCAGTTTTTCGGACCTATATAACTAATGTATAATGCAAATGTTTTAGTTAAGTTCTTTTAACGATAACAGACAAACCTTTTATTGGTTAACTGTTATACTTTTATTATTTACTTATTAGATTCTAATAAACATTTTGAGACCCGTTAGAACTTTTTGCAATATGAATTGCACATTTGGCACCATATAGTTCACAAGGCACTTTTTAGGACCTATATAACTAATGTTTAGAGCAAATTTTTTAGTTAAGTTCTTTTAACGATAACAGACAAACCTTTTATTGGTTAACTGTTATACTTTTATTATTTACTTATTAGACTCTAATAAACATTTTGAGACCCGTTAGAATATTTTGCAATGTGAATTGCACATTTGGCATCATATAGTTCACAAGGCACTTTTTAGGACCTATATAACTAATGTATAGTGCAAAATTTTTAGTTAAGTTCTTTTAACGATAACAGACAAACCTTTTATTGGTTAACTGTTATACTTTTATTATTTATTTATTAGACTCTAATAAACATTTTGAGACCCGTTAGAACTTTTTGCAATGTGAATTGCACATTTGGCATCATATAGTTCACAAGGCACTTTTTAGGACCTATATAACTAATGTATAGTGCACATTTTTTAGTTAAGTTCTTTTAACGATAACAGACAAACCTTTTATTGGTTTACTGTTATACTTTTATTATTTACTTATTAGACTCTAATAAACATTTTGAGACCCGTTAGAACTTTTTGCAATGTGAATTGCACTTTTGTCACCATATAGTTCACAAGGCACTTTTTAGGACCTATATAACTAATGTATAGTGCAAATGTTTTAGTTAAGTTCTTTTAACGATAACAGACAAACCTTTTATTGGTTAACTGTTATACTTTTATTATTTACTTATTAGACTCTAATAAACATTTTGAGACCCGTTAGAATTTTTTGCAATGTGAATTGCACATTTCGCACCATATAGTTCACAAGGCACTTTTTAGGACCTATATAACTAATGTATAGTGCAAATTTTTTAGTTAAGTTCTTTTAACGATAACAGACAAACCTTTTATTGGTTAACTGTTATACTTTTATTATTTACTTATTAGACTCTAATAAACATTTTGAGACCCGTTAGAACTTTTTGCAATGTGAATTGCACATTTGGCACCATATAGTTCACAAGGCACTTTTTAGGACCTATATAACTAATGTATAGTGCAAATTTTTTAGTTAAGTTCTTTTAACGATAACAGACAAACCTTTTATTGGTTTACTGTTATACTTTTATTATTTACTTATTAGACTCTAATAAACATTTTGAGACCCGTTAGAACTTTTTGCAATCTGAATTGCACTTTTGTCACCATATAGTTCACAAGGCACTTTTTAGGACCTATATAACTAATGTATAGTGCAAATGTTTCAGTTAAGTTCTTTTAACGATAACAGACAAACCTTTTGTTGGTTAACTGTTATACTTTTATTATTTACTTATTAGACTCTAATAAACATTTTGAGACCCGTTAGAACATTTTGCAATATGAATTGCACATTTGGCACCATATAGTTCACAAGACACTTTTTAGGACCTATATAACTAATGTATAGAGCAAATTTTTTAGTTAAGTTCTTTTAACGATAACAGACAAACCTTTTATTGGTTAACTGTTATACTTTTATTATTTACTTATTAGACTCTAATAAACATTTTGAGACGCGTTAGAACTTTTTGCAATGTGAATTGCACATTTGGCACCATATAGTTCACAAGGCACTTTTTAGGACCTATATAACTAATGTATAGTGAAAAAGTTTTAGTTAAGTTCTTTTAACGATAACAGACAAACCTTTTATTGGTTAACTGTTATACTTTTATTATTTACTTATTAGACTCTAATAAACATTTTGAGACCCGTTAGAACTTTTTGCAATGTGAATTGCACATTTGGCATCATATAGTTCACAAGGCACTTTTTAGGACCTATATAACTAATGTATAGTGCAAATTTTTTAGTTAAGTTCTTTTAACGATAACAGACAAACTTTTTATTGGTTAACTGTTATACTTTTATTATTTACTTATTAGACTCTAATAAACAATTTGAGACCCGTTAGAACTTTTTGCAATGTGAATTGCACATTTGGCACCATATAGTTCACAAGGCACTTTTTAGGACCTATATAACTAATGTATAGTGCACATTTTTTAGTTAAGTTCTTTTAACGATAACAGACAAACCTTTTATTGGTTTACTGTTATACTTTTATTATTTACTTATTAGACTCTAATAAACATTTTGAGACCCGTTAGAACTTTTTGCAATTTGAATTGCACATTTGGCACCATATAGTTCACAAGGCAGTTTTTCGGACCTATATAACTAATGTATAATGCAAATGTTTTAGTTAAGTTCTTTTAACGATAACAGACAAACCTTTTATTGGTTAACTGTTATACTTTTATTATTTACTTATTAGATTCTAATAAACATTTTGAGACCCGTTAGAACTTTTTGCAATATGAATTGCACATTTGGCACCATATAGTTCACAAGGCACTTTTTAGGACCTATATAACTAATGTTTAGAGCAAATTTTTTAGTTAAGTTCTTTTAACGATAACAGACAAACCTTTTATTGGTTAACTGTTATACTTTTATTATTTACTTATTAGACTCTAATAAACATTTTGAAACCCGTTAGAACTTTTTGCAATGTCAATTGCACATTTGGCACCATATAGTTCACAAGGCACTTTTTAGGACCTATATAACTAATGTATAGTGCAAATTTTTTAGTTAAGTTCTTTTAACGATAACAGACAAACCTTTTATTGGTTAACTGTTATACTTTTATTATTTACTTATTAGACTCTAATAAACATTTTGAGACCCGTTAGAACTTTTTGCAATGTGAATTGCACATTTGGCATCATATAGTTCACAAGGCACTTTTTAGGACCTATATAACTAATGTATAGTGCAAATTTTTAGTTAAGTTCTTTTAACGATAACAGACAAACCTTTTATTGGTTAACTGTTATACTTTTATTTTTTACTTATTAGACTCTAATAAACATTTTGAGACCCGTTAGAACTTTTTGCAATGTGAATTGCACATTTGGCATCATATAGTTCACAAGGCAGTTTTTCGGACCTATATAACTAATGTATAATGCAAATGTTTTAGTTAAGTTCTTTTAACGATAACAGACAAACCTTCTATTGGTTAACTGTTATACTTTTATTATTTACTTATTAGATTCTAATAAACATTTTGAGACCCGTTAGAACTTTTTGCAATATGAATTGCACATTTGGCACCATATAGTTCACAAGGCACTTTTTAGGACCTATATAACTAATGTTTAGAGCAAATTTTTTAGTTAAGTTCTTTTAACGATAACAGACAAACCTTTTATTGGTTAACTGTCATACTTTTATTATTTACTTATTAGACTCTAATAAACATTTTGAGACCCGTTAGAACTTTTTGCAATGTGAATTGCACATTTGGCACCATATAGTTCACAAGCCACTTTTTAGGACCTATATAACTAATGTATAGTGCAAATTTTTTAGTTAAGTTCTTTTAACGATAACAGACAAACCTTTTATTGGTTAACTGTTATACTTTTATTATTTACTTATTAGACTCTAATAAACATTTTGAGACCCGTTAGAACTTTTTGCAATGTGAATTGCACATTTGGCACCATATAGTTCACAAGGCACTTTTTAGGACCTATATAACTAATGTATAGTGCAAATTTTTTAGTTAAGTTCTTTTAACGATAACAGACAAACCTTTTATTGGTTAACTGTTATACTTTTATTATTTACTTATTAGACTCTAATAAACATTTTGAGACCCGTTAGAACTTTTTGCAATGTGAATTGCACATTTGGCATCATATAGTTCACAAGGCACTTTTTAGGACCTATATAACTAATGTATAGTGCACATTTTTTAGTTAAGTTCTTTTAACGATAACAGACAAACCTTTTATTGGTTTACTGTTATACTTTTATTATTTACTTATTAGACTCTAATAAACATTTTGAGACCCGTTAGAACTTTTTGCAATGTGAATTGCACATTTGGCATCATATAGTTCACAAGGCAGTTTTTCGGACCTATATAACTAATGTATAATGCAAATGTTTTAGTTAAGTTCTTTTAACGATAACAGACAAACCTTCTATTGGTTAACTGTTATACTTTTATTATTTACTTATTAGATTCTAATAAACATTTTGAGACCCGTTAGAACTTTTTGCAATATGAATTGCACATTTGGCACCATATAGTTCACACGGCACTTTTTAGGACCTATATAACTAATGTTTAGAGCAAATTTTTTAGTTAAGTTCTTTTAACGATAACAGACAAACCTTTTATTGGTTAACTGTTATACTTTTATTATTTACTTATTAGACTCTAATAAACATTTTGAGACCCGTTAGAACTTTTTGCAATGTGAATTGCACATTTGGCACCATATAGTTCACAAGCCACTTTTTAGGACCTATATAACTAATGTATAGTGCAAATTTTTTAGTTAAGTTCTTTTAACGATAACAGACAAACCTTTTATTGGTTAACTGTTATACTTTTATTATTTACTTATTAGACTCTAATAAACATTTTGAGACCCGTTAGAACTTTTTGCAATGTGAATTGCACATTTGGCACCATATAGTTCACAAGGCACTTTTTAGGACCTAAATAACTAATGTATAGTGCAAATTTTTTAGTTAAGTTCTTTTAACGATAACAGACAAACCTTTTATTGGTTAACTGTTATACTTTTATTATTTACTTATTAGACTCTAATAAACATTTTGAGACCCGTTAGAACTTTTTGCAATGTGAATTGCACATTTGGCATCATATAGTTCACAAGGCACTTTTTAGGACCTATATAACTAATGTATAGTGCACATTTTTTAGTTAAGTTCTTTTAACGATAACAGACAAACCTTTTATTGGTTTACTGTTATACTTTTATTATTTACTTATTAGACTCTAATAAACATTTTGAGACCCGTTAGAACTTTTTGCAATGTGAAATGCACTTTTGTCACCATATAGTTCACAAGGCACTTTTTAGGACCTATATAACTAATGTATAGTGCAAATGTTTTAGTTAAGTTCTTTTAACGATAACAGACAAACCTTTTATTGGTTAACTGTTATACTTTTATTATTTACTTATTAGACTCTAATAAACATTTTGAGACCCGTTAGAATTTTTTGCAATGTGAATTGCACATTTGGCACCATATAGTTCACAAGGCACTTTTTAGGACCTATATAACTAATGTATAGTGCAAATTTTTTAGTTAAGTTCTTTTAACGATAACAGACAAACCGTTTATTGGTTAACTGTTATACTTTTATTATTTACTTATTAGACTCTAATAAACATTTTGAGACCCGTTAGAACTTTTTGCAATGTGAATTGCACATTTGGCACCATATAGTTCACAAGGCACTTTTTAGGACCTATATAACTAATGTATAGTGCAAATTTTTTAGTTAAGTTCTTTTAACGATAACAGACAAACCTTTTATTGGTTTACTGTTATACTTTTATTATTTACTTATTAGACTCTAATAAACATTTTGAGACCCGTTAGAACTTTTTGCAATCTGAATTGCACTTTTGTCACCATATAGTTCACAAGGCACTTTTTAGGACCTATATAACTAATGTATAGTGCAAATGTTTCAGTTAAGTTCTTTTAACGATAACAGACAAACCTTTTGTTGGTTAACTGTTATACTTTTATTATTTACTTATTAGACTCTAATAAACATTTTGAGACCCGTTAGAACATTTTGCAATATGAATTGCACATTTGGCACCATATAGTTCACAAGACACTTTTTAGGACCTATATAACTAATGTATAGAGCAAATTTTTTAGTTAAGTTCTTTTAACGATAACAGACAAACCTTTTATTGGTTAACTGTTATACTTTTATTATTTACTTATTAGACTCTAATAAACATTTTGAGACGCGTTAGAACTTTTTGCAATGTGAATTGCACATTTGGCACCATATAGTTCACAAGGCACTTTTTAGGACCTATATAACTAATGTATAGTGAAAAAGTTTTAGTTAAGTTCTTTTAACGATAACAGACAAACCTTTTATTGGTTAACTGTTATACTTTTATTATTTACTTATTAGACTCTAATAAACATTTTGAGACCCGTTAGAACTTTTTGCAATGTGAATTGCACATTTGGCATCATATAGTTCACAAGGCACTTTTTAGGACCTATATAACTAATGTATAGTGCAAATTTTTTAGTTAAGTTCTTTTAACGATAACAGACAAACTTTTTATTGGTTAACTGTTATACTTTTATTATTTACTTATTAGACTCTAATAAACAATTTGAGACCCGTTAGAACTTTTTGCAATGTGAATTGCACATTTGGCACCATATAGTTCACAAGGCACTTTTTAGGACCTATATAACTAATGTATAGTGCACATTTTTTAGTTAAGTTCTTTTAACGATAACAGACAAACCTTTTATTGGTTTACTGTTATACTTTTATTATTTACTTATTAGACTCTAATAAACATTTTGAGACCCGTTAGAACTTTTTGCAATTTGAATTGCACATTTGGCACCATATAGTTCACAAGGCAGTTTTTCGGACCTATATAACTAATGTATAATGCAAATGTTTTAGTTAAGTTCTTTTAACGATAACAGACAAACCTTTTATTGGTTAACTGTTATACTTTTATTATTTACTTATTAGATTCTAATAAACATTTTGAGACCCGTTAGAACTTTTTGCAATATGAATTGCACATTTGGCACCATATAGTTCACAAGGCACTTTTTAGGACCTATATAACTAATGTTTAGAGCAAATTTTTTAGTTAAGTTCTTTTAACGATAACAGACAAAACTTTTATTGGTTAACTGTTATACTTTTATTATTTACTTATTAGACTCTAATAAACATTTTGAGACCCGTTAGAACTTTTTGCAATGTGAATTGCACATTTGGCACCATATAGTTCAAAAGGCACTTTTTAGGACCTATATAACTAATGTATAGTGCAAATTTTTTAGTTAAGTTCTTTTAACGATAACAGACAAACCTTTTATTGGTTAACTGTTATACTTTTATTATTTACTTATTAGACTCTAATAAACATTTTGAGACCCGTTAGAACTTTTTGCAATGTGAATTGCACATTTGGCATCATATAGTTCACAAGGCACTTTTTAGGACCTATATAACTAATGTATAGTGCACATTTTTTAGTTAAGTTCTTTTAACGATAACAGACAAACCTTTTATTGGTTAACTGTTATACTTTTATTATTTACTTATTAGACTCTAATAAACATTTTGAGACCTGTTAGAACTTTTTGCAATGTGAATTGCACATTTGGCACCATATAGTTCACAAGGCACTTTTTAGGACCTATATAACTAATGTATAGTGCAAATTTTTTAGTTAAGTTCTTTTAACGATAACAGACAAACCTTTTATTGGTTAACTGTTATACTTTTATTATTTACTTATTAGACTCTAATAAACATTTTGAGACCCGTTAGAACTTTTTGCAATGTGAATTGCACATTTGGCATCATATAGTTCACAAGGCACTTTTTAGGACCTATATAACTAATGTATAGTGCAAAATTTTTAGTTAAGTTCTTTTAACGATAACAGACAAACCTTTTATTGGTTAACTGTTATACTTTCATTATTTACTTATTAGACTCTAATAAACATTTTGAAACCTGTTAGAACTTTTTGCAATGTGAATTGCACATTTGGCACCATATAGTTCACAAGGCACTTTTTAGGACCTATATAACTAATGTATAGTGCAAATTTTTTAGTTAAGTTCTTTTAACGATAACAGACAAAACTTTTATTGGTTAACTGTTATACTTTTATTATTTACTTATTAGACTCTAATAAACATTTTGAGACCCGTTAGAACGTTTTGCAATGTGAATTGCACATTTGGCACCATATAGTTCACAAGGCACTTTTTAGGACCTATATAACTAATGTATAGTGCAAATGTTTTAGTTAAGTTCTTTTAACGATAACAGACAAACCTTTTATTGGTTAACTGTTATACTATTATTATGTACTTATTAGACTCTAATAAACAATTTGAGACCTGTTAGAACTTTTTGCAATGTGAATTGCACATTTGGCATCATATATTTCACAAAGCACTTTTTAGGACCTATATAACTAATGTATAGTGCAAATTTTTTAATTAAGTTCTTTTAACGATAACAGACAAACCTTTTATTGGTTAACTGTTATACTTTTATTATTTACTTATTAGACTCTAATAAACATTTTGAGACCCGTTAGAACTTTTTGCAATGTGAATTGCACATTTGGCACCATATAGTTCACAAGGCACTTTTTAGGACCTATATAACTAATGTATAGTGCAAATTTTTTAGTTAAGTTCTTTTAACGATAACAGACAAACCGTTTATTGGTTAACTGTTATACTTTTATTATTTACTTATTAGACTCTAATAAACATTTTGAGACCCGTTAGAACTTTTTGCAATGTGAATTGCACATTTGGCACCATATAGTTCACAAGGCAGTTTTTAGGACCTATATAACTAATGTATAGTGCAAATGTTTTAGTTAAGTTCTTTTAACGATAACAGACAAACCTTTTATTGGTTAACTGTTATACTTTTATTATTTACTAATTAGACTCTAATAAACATTTTAAGACCCGTTAGAACTTTTTGCAATATGAATTGCACATTTGGCACCATATAGTTCACAAGGCACTTTTTAGGACCTATATAACTAATGTATAGTGCAAATTTTTTAGTTAAGTTCTTTTAACGATAACAGACAAACCGTTTATTGGCTAACTGTTATACTTTTATTATTTACTTATTAGACTCTAATAAACATTTTGAGACCCGTTAGAACTTTTTGCAATGTGACTTGCACATTTGGCACCATATAGTTCACAAGGCACTTTTTAGGACCTATATAACTAATGTATAGTGCAAATGTTTTAGTTAAGTTCTTTTAACGATAACAGACAAACCTTTTATTGGTTAACTGTTATACTTTTATTATTTACTTATTAGACTCTAATAAACATTTTGAGACCCGTTAGAACTTTTTGCAATATGAATTGCACATTTGGCACCATATAGTTCACAAGGCACTTTTTAGGACCTATATAACTAATGTTTAGAGCAAATTTTTTAGTTAAGTTCTTTTAACGATAACAGACAAAACTTTTATTGGTTAACTGTTATACTTTTATTATTTACTTATTAGACTCTAATAAACATTTTGAGACCCGTTAGAACTTTTTGCAATGTGAATTGCACATTTGGCACCATATAGTTCAAAAGGCACTTTTTAGGACCTATATAACTAATGTATAGTGCAAATTTTTTAGTTAAGTTCTTTTAACGATAACAGACAAACCTTTTATTGGTTAACTGTTATACTTTTATTATTTACTTATTAGACTCTAATAAACATTTTGAGACCCGTTAGAACTTTTTGCAATGTGAATTGCACATTTGGCATCATATAGTTCACAAGGCACTTTTTAGGACCTATATAACTAATGTATAGTGCAAAATTTTTAGTTAAGTTCTTTTAACGATAACAGACAAACCTTTTATTGGTTAACTGTTATACTTTTATTATTTACTTATTAGACTCTAATAAACATTTTGAAACCTGTTAGAACTTTTTGCAATGTGAATTGCACATTTGGCACCATATAGTTCACAAGGCACTTTTTAGGACCTATATAACTAATGTATAGTGCAAATTTTTTAGTTAAGTTCTTTTAACGATAACAGACAAAACTTTTATTGGTTAACTGTTATACTTTTATTATTTACTTATTAGACTCTAATAAACATTTTAAGACCCGTTAGAACGTTTTGCAATGTGAATTGCACATTTGGCACCATATAGTTCACAAGGCACTTTTTAGGACCTATATAACTAATGTATAGTGCAAATGTTTTAGTTAAGTTCTTTTAACGATAACAGACAAACCTTTTATTGGTTAACTGTTATACTATTATTATGTACTTATTAGACTCTAATAAACATTTTGAGACCTGTTAGAACTTTTTGCAATGTGAATTGCACATTTGGCATCATATATTTCACAAAGCACTTTTTAGGACCTATATAACTAATGTATAGTGCAAATTTTTTAATTAAGTTCTTTTAACGATAACAGACAAACCTTTTATTGGTTAACTGTTATACTTTTATTATTTACTTATTAGACTCTAATAAACATTTTGAGACCCGTTAGAACTTTTTGCAATGTGAATTGCACATTTGGCATCATATAGTTCACAAGGCACTTTTTAGGACCTATATAACTAATGTATAGTGCACATTTTTTAGTTAAGTTCTTTTAACGATAACAGACAAACCTTTTATTGGTTTACTGTTATACTTTTATTATTTACTTATTAGACTCTAATAAACATTTTGAGACCCGTTAGAACTTTTTGCAATGTGAATTGCACTTTTGTCACCATATAGTTCACAAGGCACTTTTTAAGACCTATATAACTAATGTATAGTGCAAATGTTTTAGTTAAGTTCTTTTAACGATAACAGACAAACCTTTTATTGGTTAACTGTTATACTTTTATTATTTACTTATTAGACTCTAATAAACATTTTGAGACCCGTTAGAACTTTTTGCAATGTGAATTGCACATTTGGCACCATATAGTTCACAAGGCACTTTTTAGGACCTATATAACTAATGTATAGTGCAAATTTTTTAGTTAAGTTCTTTTAACGATAACAGACAAACCGTTTATTGGTTAACTGTTATACTTTTATTATTTACTTATTAGACTCTAATAAACATTTTGAGACCCGTTAGAACTTTTTGCAATGTGACTTGCACATTTGGCACCATATAGTTCACAAGGCACTTTTTAGGACCTATATAACTTAAGTATAGTGCAAATTTTTTAGTTAAGTTCTTTTAACGATAACAGACAAACCTTTTATTGGTTAACTGTTATACTTTTATTATTTACTTATTAGACTCTAATAAACATTTTGAGACCCGTTAGAACTTTTTGCAATGTGAATTGCACATTTGGCATCATATAGTTCACAAGGCACTTTTTAGGACCTATATAACTAATGTATAGTGCACATTTTTTAGATAAGTTCTTTTAACGATAACAGACAAACCTTTTATTGGTTTACTGTTATACTTTTATTATTTACTTATTAGACTCTAATAAACATTTTGAGACCCGTTAGAACTTTTTGCAATGTGAATTGCACATTTGGCACCATATAGTTCACAAGGCACTTTTTAGGACCTATATAACTAATGTATAGTGCAGATTTTTTAGTTAAGTTCTTTTAACGATAACAGACAAACCTTTTATTGGTTAACTGTTATACTTTTATTATTTACTTATTAGACTCTAATAAACATTTTGAGACCCGTTAGAACTTTTTGCAATGTGAATTGCACATTTGGCACCATATATTTCACAAAGCACTTTTTAGGACCTATATAACTAATGTATAGTGCAAATTTTTTAGTTAAGTTCTTTTAACGATAACAGACAAACCTTTTATTGGTTAACTGTTATACTTTTATTATTTACTTATTAGACTCTAATAAACATTTTGAGACCCGTTAGAACTTTTTGCAATGTGAATTGCACATTTGGCACCATATAGTTCACAAGGCACTTTTTAGGACCTATATAACTAATGTATAGTGCAAATTTTTTAGTTAAGTTCTTTTAACGATAACAGACAAACCGTTTATTGGTTAACTGTTATACTTTTATTATTTACTTATTAGACTCTAATAAACATTTTGAGACCCGTTAGAACTTTTTGCAATGTGACTTGCACATTTGGCACCATATAGTTCACAAGGCACTTTTTAGGACCTATATAACTAAAGTATAGTGCAAATTTTTTAGTTAAGTTCTTTTAACGATAACAGACAAACCTTTTATTGGTTAACTGTTATACTTTTATTATTTACTTATTAGACTCTAATAAACATTTTGAGACCCGTTAGAACTTTTTGCAATGTGAATTGCACATTTGGCATCATATAGTTCACAAGGCACTTTTTAGGACCTATATAACTAATGTATAGTGCACATTTTTTAGTTAAGTTCTTTTAACGATAACAGACAAACCTTTTATTGGTTTACTGTTATACTTTTATTATTTACTTATTAGACTCTAATAAACATTTTGAGACCCGTTAGAACTTTTTGCAATGTGAATTGCACATTTGGCACCATATAGTTCACAAGGCAGTTTTTAGGACCTATATAACTAATGTATAGTGCAAATGTTTTAGTTAAGTTCTTTTAACGATAACAGACAAACCTTTTATTGGTTAACTGTTATACTTTTATTATTTACTAATTAGACTCTAATAAACATTTTAAGACCCGTTAGAACTTTTTGCAATATGAATTGCACATTTGGCACCATATAGTTCACAAGGCACTTTTTAGGACCTATATAACTAATGTATAGTGCAAATTTTTTAGTTAAGTTCTTTTAACGATAACAGACAAACCGTTTATTGGCTAACTGTTATACTTTTATTATTTACTTATTAGACTCTAATAAACATTTTGAGACCCGTTAGAACTTTTTGCAATGTGACTTGCACATTTGGCACCATATAGTTCACAAGGCACTTTTTAGGACCTATATAACTAATGTATAGTGCAAATTTTTTAGTTAAGTTCTTTTAACGATAACAGACAAACCTTTTATTGGTTAACTGTTATACTTTTATTATTTACTTATTAGACTCTAATAAACATTTTGAGACCCGTTAGAACTTTTTGCAATGTGAATTGCACATTTGGCATCATATAGTTCACAAGGCACTTTTTAGGACCTATATAACTAATGTATAGTGCACATTTTTTAGTTAAGTTCTTTTAACGATAACAGACAAACCTTTTATTGGTTTACTGTTATACTTTTATTATTTACTTATTAGACTCTAATAAACATTTTGAGACCCGTTAGAACTTTTTGCAATGTGAATTGCACTTTTGTCACCATATAGTTCACAAGGCACTTTTTAAGACCTATATAACTAATGTATAGTGCAAATGTTTTAGTTAAGTTCTTTTAACGATAACAGACAAACCTTTTATTGGTTAACTGTTATACTTTTATTATTTACTTATTAGACTCTAATAAACATTTTGAGACCCGTTAGAACTTTTTGCAATGTGAATTGCACATTTGGCACCATATATTTCACAAAGCACTTTTTAGGACCTATATAACTAATGTATAGTGCAAATTTTTTAGTTAAGTTCTTTTAACGATAACAGACAAACCTTTTATTGGTTAACTGTTATACTTTTATTATTTACTTATTAGACTCTAATAAACATTTTGAGACCCGTTAGAACTTTTTGCAATGTGAATTGCACATTTGGCACCATATAGTTCACAAGGCACTTTTTAGGACCTATATAACTAATGTATAGTGCAAATTTTTTAGTTAAGTTCTTTTAACGATAACAGACAAACCGTTTATTGGTTAACTGTTATAGTTTTATTATTTACTTATTAGACTCTAATAAACATTTTGAGACCCGTTAGAACTTTTTGCAATGTGACTTGCACATTTGGCACCATATAGTTCACAAGGCACTTTTTAGGACCTATATAACTAAAGTATAGTGCAAATTTTTTAGTTAAGTTCTTTTAACGATAACAGACAAACCTTTTATTGGTTAACTGTTATACTTTTATTATTTACTTATTAGACTCTAATAAACATTTTGAGACCCGTTAGAACTTTTTGCAATGTGAATTGCACATTTGGCATCATATAGTTCACAAGGCACTTTTTAGGACCTATATAACTAATGTATAGTGCACATTTTTTAGTTAAGTTCTTTTAACGATAACAGACAAACCTTTTATTGGTTTACTGTTATACTTTTATTATTTACTTATTAGACTCTAATAAACATTTTGAGACCCGTTAGAACTTTTTGCAATGTGAATTGCACATTTGGCACCATATAGTTCACAAGGCAGTTTTTAGGACCTATATAACTAATGTATAGTGCAAATGTTTTAGTTAAGTTCTTTTAACGATAACAGACAAACCTTTTATTGGTTAACTGTTATACTTTTATTATTTACTAATTAGACTCTAATAAACATTTTAAGACCCGTTAGAACTTTTTGCAATATGAATTGCACATTTGGCACCATATAGTTCACAAGGCACTTTTTAGGACCTATATAACTAATGTATAGTGCAAATTTTTTAGTTAAGTTCTTTTAACGATAACAGACAAACCGTTTATTGGCTAACTGTTATACTTTTATTATTTACTTATTAGACTCTAATAAACATTTTGAGACCCGTTAGAACTTTTTGCAATGTGACTTGCACATTTGGCACCATATAGTTCACAAGGCACTTTTTAGGACCTATATAACTAATGTATAGTGCAAATTTTTTAGTTAAGTTCTTTTAACGATAACAGACAAACCTTTTATTGGTTAACTGTTATACTTTTATTATTTACTTATTAGACTCTAATAAACATTTTGAGACCCGTTAGAACTTTTTGCAATGTGAATTGCACATTTGGCATCATATAGTTCACAAGGCACTTTTTAGGACCTATATAACTAATGTATAGTGCACATTTTTTAGTTAAGTTCTTTTAACGATAACAGACAAACCTTTTATTGGTTTACTGTTATACTTTTATTATTTACTTATTAGACTCTAATAAACATTTTGAGACCCGTTAGAACTTTTTGCAATGTGAATTGCACTTTTGTCACCATATAGTTCACAAGGCACTTTTTAAGACCTATATAACTAATGTATAGTGCAAATGTTTTAGTTAAGTTCTTTTAACGATAACAGACAAACCTTTTATTGGTTAACTGTTATACTTTTATTATTTACTTATTAGACTCTAATAAACATTTTGAGACCCGTTAGAACTTTTTGCAATGTGAATTGCACATTTGGCACCATATAGTTCACAAGGCACTTTTTAGGACCTATATAACTAATGTATAGTGCAAATTTTTTAGTTAAGTTCTTTTAACGATAACAGACAAACCGTTTATTGGTTAACTGTTATACTTTTATTATTTACTTATTAGACTCTAATAAACATTTTGAGACCCGTTAGAACTTTTTGCAATGTGACTTGCACATTTGGCACCATATAGTTCACAAGGCACTTTTTAGGACCTATATAACTTAAGTATAGTGCAAATTTTTTAGTTAAGTTCTTTTAACGATAACAGACAAACCTTTTATTGGTTAACTGTTATACTTTTATTATTTACTTATTAGACTCTAATAAACATTTTGAGACCCGTTAGAACTTTTTGCAATGTGAATTGCACATTTGGCATCATATAGTTCACAAGGCACTTTTTAGGACCTATATAACTAATGTATAGTGCACATTTTTTAGTTAAGTTCTTTTAACGATAACAGACAAACCTTTTATTGGTTTACTGTTATACTTTTATTATTTACTTATTAGACTCTAATAAACATTTTGAGACCCGTTAGAACTTTTTGCAATGTGAATTGCACTTTTGTCACCATATAGTTCACAAGGCACTTTTTAAGACCTATATAACTAATGTATAGTGCAAATGTTTTAGTTAAGTTCTTTTAACGATAACAGACAAACCTTTTATTGGTTAACTGTTATACTTTTATTATTTACTTATTAGACTCTAATAAACATTTTGAGACCCGTTAGAACTTTTTGCAATGTGAATTGCACATTTGGCACCATATAGTTCACAAGGCACTTTTTAGGACCTATATAACTAATGTATAGTGCAAATTTTTTAGTTAAGTTCTTTTAACGATAACAGACAAACCGTTTATTGGTTAACTGTTATACTTTTATTATTTACTTATTAGACTCTAATAAACATTTTGAGACCCGTTAGAACTTTTTGCAATGTGACTTGCACATTTGGCACCATATAGTTCACAAGGCACTTTTTAGGACCTATATAACTTAAGTATAGTGCAAATTTTTTAGTTAAGTTCTTTTAACGATAACAGACAAACCTTTTATTGGTTAACTGTTATACTTTTATTATTTACTTATTAGACTCTAATAAACATTTTGAGACCCGTTAGAACTTTTTGCAATGTGAATTGCACATTTGGCATCATATAGTTCACAAGGCACTTTTTAGGACCTATATAACTAATGTATAGTGCACATTTTTTAGATAAGTTCTTTTAACGATAACAGACAAACCTTTTATTGGTTTACTGTTATACTTTTATTATTTACTTATTAGACTCTAATAAACATTTTGAGACCCGTTAGAACTTTTTGCAATGTGAATTGCACATTTGGCACCATATAGTTCACAAGGCACTTTTTAGGACCTATATAACTAATGTATAGTGCAAATTTTTTAGTTAAGTTCTTTTAACGATAACAGACAAACCTTTTATTGGTTAACTGTTATACTTTTATTATTTACTTATTAGACTCTAATAAACATTTTGAGACCTGTTAGAACTTTTTGCAATGTGAATTGCACATTTGGCACCATATATGTCACAAGGCACTTTTTAGGACCTATATAACTAATGTATAGTGCAAATTTTTTAGTTAAGTTCTTTTAACGATAACAGACAAAACTTTTATTGGTTAACTGTTATACTTTTATTATTTACTTATTAGACTCTAATAAACATTTTGAGACCCGTTAGAACGTTTTGCAATGTGAATTGCACATTTGGCACCATATAGTTCACAAGGCACTTTTTAGGACCTATATAACTAATGTATAGTGCAAATGTTTTAGTTAAGTTCTTTTAACGATAACAGACAAACCTTTTATTGGTTAACTGTTATACTATTATTATGTACTTATTAGACTCTAATAAACATTTTGAGACCCGTTAGAACTTTTTGCAATGTGAATTGCACATTTGGCATCATATAGTTCACAAGGCACTTTTTAGGACCTATATAACTAATGTATAGTGCAAATTTTTTAGTTAAGTTCTTTTAACGATAACAGACAAACCTTTTATTGGTTAACTGTTATACTTTTATTATTTACTTATTAGACTCTAATAAACATTTTGAGACCCGTTAGAACTTTTTGCAATGTGAATTGCACATTTGGCATCATATAGTTCACAAGGCACTTTTTAGGACCTATATAACTAATGTATAGTGCAAATTTTTTAGTTAAGTTCTTTTAACGATAACAGACAAACCTTTTATTGGTTAACTGTTATACTTTTATTATTTACTTATTAGACTCTAATAAACATTTTGAGACCCGTTAGAACTTTTTGCAATGTGAATTGCACATTTGGCACCATATAGTTCACAAGGCACTTTTTAGGACCTATATAACTAATGTATAGTGCAAATGTTTTAGTTAAGTTCTTTTAACGATAACAGACAAACCTTTTATTGGTTAACTGTTATACTTTTATTCTTTACTTATTAGACTCTAATAAACATTTTGAGACCCGTTAGAACTTTTTGCAATGTGAATTGCACATTTGGCACCATATAGTTCACAAGGCACTTTTTAGGACCTATATAACTAATGTATAGTGCAAATTTTTTAGTTGAGTTCTTTTAACGATAACAGACAAACCTTTTATTGGTTAACTGTTATACTTTTATTATTTACTTATTAGACTCTAATAAACATTTTGAGACCCGTTAGAACTTTTTGCAATGTGAATTGCACATTTGGCACCATATATTTCACAAAGCACTTTTTAGGACCTATATAACTAATGTATAGTGCAAATTTTTTAGTTAAGTTCTTTTAACGATAACAGACAAACCTTTTATTGGTTAACTGTTATACTTTTATTATTTACTTATTAGACTCTAATAAACATTTTGAGACCCGTTAGAACTTTTTGCAATGTGAATTGCACATTTGGCACCATATAGTTCACAAGGCACTTTTTAGGACCTATATAACTAATGTATAATGCAAATTTTTTAGTTAAGTTCTTTTAACGATAACAAACAAACCTTTTATTGGTTAACTGTTATACTTTTATTATTTACTTATTAGACTCTAATAAACATTTTGAGACCCGTTAGAACTTTTTGCAATGTGAATTGCACATTTGGCATCATATAGTTCACAAGGCACTTTTTAGGACCTATATAACTAATGTATAGTGCAAATTTTTTAGTTAAGTTCTTTTAACGATAACAGACAAACCTTTTATTGGTTTACTGTTATACTTTTATTATTTACTTATTAGACTCTAATAAACATTTTGAGACCCGTTAGAACGTTTTGCAATGTGAATTGCACATTTGGCACCATATAGTTCACAAGGCACTTTTTAGGACCTATATAACTAATGTATAGTGCAAATGTTTTAGTTGAGTTCTTTTAACGATAACAGACAAACCTTTTATTGGTTAACTGTTATACTTTTATTATTTACTTATTAGACTCTAATAAACATTTTGAGACCCGTTAGAACTTTTTGCAATGTGAATTGCACATTTGGCACCATATATTTCACAAAGCACTTTTTAGGACCTATATAACTAATGTATAGTGCAAATTTTTTAGTTAAGTTCTTTTAACGATAACAGACAAACCTTTTATTGGTTAACTGTTATACTTTTATTATTTACTTATTAGACTCTAATAAACATTTTGAGACCCGTTAGAACTTTTTGCAATGTGAATTGCACATTTGGCACCATATAGTTCACAAGGCACTTTTTAGGACCTATATAACTAATGTATAATGCAAATTTTTTAGTTAAGTTCTTTTAACGATAACAAACAAACCTTTTATTGGTTAACTGTTATACTTTTATTATTTACTTATTAGACTCTAATAAACATTTTGAGACCCGTTAGAACTTTTTGCAATGTGAATTGCACATTTGGCATCATATAGTTCACAAGGCACTTTTTAGGACCTATATAACTAATGTATAGTGCACATTTTTTAGTTAAGTTCTTTTAACGATAACAGACAAACCTTTTATTGGTTTACTGTTATACTTTTATTATTTACTTATTAGACTCTAATAAACATTTTGAGACCCGTTAGAACTTTTTGCAATCTGAATTGCACATTTGGCACCATATAGTTCACAAGGCAGTTTTTAGGACCTATATAACTAATGTATAGTGCAAATGTTTTAGTTAAGTTCTTTTAACGATAACAGACAAACCTTTTATTGGTTAACTGTTATACTTTCATTATTTACTAATTAGACTCTAATAAACATTTTAAGACCCGTTAGAACTTTTTGCAATATGAATTGCACATTTGGCACCATATAGTTCACAAGGCACTTTTTAGGACCTATATAACTAATGTATAGTGCAAATTTTTTAGTTAAGTTCTTTTAACGATAACAGACAAACCGTTTATTGGCTAACTGTTATACTTTTATTATTTACTTATTAGACTCTAATAAACATTTTGAGACCCGTTAGAACTTTTTGCAATGTGACTTGCACATTTGGCACCATATAGTTCACAAGGCACTTTTTAGGACCTATATAACTAATGTATAGTGCAAATTTTTTAGTTAAGTTCTTTTAACGATAACAGACAAACCTTTTATTGGTTAACTGTTATACTTTTATTATTTACTTATTAGACTCTAATAAACATTTTGAGACCCGTTAGAACTTTTTGCAATGTGAATTGCACATTTGGCATCATATAGTTCACAAGGCACTTTTTAGGACCTATATAACTAATGTATAGTGCACATTTTTTAGTTAAGTTCTTTTAACGATAACAGACAAACCTTTTATTGGTTTACTGTTATACTTTTATTATTTACTTATTAGACTCTAATAAACATTTTGAGACCCGTTAGAACTTTTTGCAATGTGAATTGCACTTTTGTCACCATATAGTTCACAAGGCACTTTTTAAGACCTATATAACTAATGTATAGTGCAAATGTTTTAGTTAAGTTCTTTTAACGATAACAGACAAACCTTTTATTGGTTAACTGTTATACTTTTATTATTTACTTATTAGACTCTAATAAACATTTTGAGACCCGTTAGAACTTTTTGCAATGTGAATTGCACATTTGGCACCATATAGTTCACAAGGCACTTTTTAGGACCTATATAACTAATGTATAGTGCAAATTTTTTAGTTAAGTTCTTTTAACGATAACAGACAAACCGTTTATTGGTTAACTGTTATACTTTTATTATTTACTTATTAGACTCTAATAAACATTTTGAGACCCGTTAGAACTTTTTGCAATGTGACTTGCACATTTGGCACCATATAGTTCACAAGGCACTTTTTAGGACCTATATAACTTAAGTATAGTGCAAATTTTTTAGTTAAGTTCTTTTAACGATAACAGACAAACCTTTTATTGGTTAACTGTTATACTTTTATTATTTACTTATTAGACTCTAATAAACATTTTGAGACCCGTTAGAACTTTTTGCAATGTGAATTGCACATTTGGCATCATATAGTTCACAAGGCACTTTTTAGCACCTATATAACTAATGTATAGTGCACATTTTTTAGATAAGTTCTTTTAACGATAACAGACAAACCTTTTATTGGTTTACTGTTATACTTTTATTATTTACTTATTAGACTCTAATAAACATTTTGAGACCCGTTAGAACTTTTTGCAATGTGAATTGCACATTTGGCACCATATAGTTCACAAGGCACTTTTTAGGACCTATATAACTAATGTATAGTGCAGATTTTTTAGTTAAGTTCTTTTAACGATAACAGACAAACCTTTTATTGGTTAACTGTTATACTTTTATTATTTACTTATTAGACTCTAATAAACATTTTGAGACCCGTTAGAACTTTTTGCAATGTGAATTGCACATTTGGCACCATATATTTCACAAAGCACTTTTTAGGACCTATATAACTAATGTATAGTGCAAATTTTTTAGTTAAGTTCTTTTAACGATAACAGACAAACCTTTTATTGGTTAACTGTTATACTTTTATTATTTACTTATTAGACTCTAATAAACATTTTGAGACCCGTTAGAACTTTTTGCAATGTGAATTGCACATTTGGCACCATATAGTTCACAAGGCACTTTTTAGGACCTATATAACTAATGTATAGTGCAAATTTTTTAGTTAAGTTCTTTTAACGATAACAGACAAACCGTTTATTGGTTAACTGTTATACTTTTATTATTTACTTATTAGACTCTAATAAACATTTTGAGACCCGTTAGAATCTTTTGCAATGTGACTTGCACATTTGGCACCATATAGTTCACAAGGCACTTTTTAGGACCTATATAACTAAAGTATAGTGCAAATTTTTTAGTTAAGTTCTTTTAACGATAACAGACAAACCTTTTATTGGTTAACTGTTATACTTTTATTATTTACTTATTAGACTCTAATAAACATTTTGAGACCCGTTAGAACTTTTTGCAATGTGAATTGCACATTTGGCATCATATAGTTCACAAGGCACTTTTTAGGACCTATATAACTAATGTATAGTGCACATTTTTTAGTTAAGTTCTTTTAACGATAACAGACAAACCTTTTATTGGTTTACTGTTATACTTTTATTATTTACTTATTAGACTCTAATAAACATTTTGAGACCCGTTAGAACTCTTTGCAATGTGAATTGCACATTTGGCACCATATAGTTCACAAGGCACTTTTTAGGACCTATATAACTAATGTATAGTGCAAATTTTTTAGTTAAGTTCTTTTAACGATAACAGACAAACCTTTTATTGGTTAACTGTTATACTTTTATTATTTACTTATTAGACTCTAATAAACATTTTGAGACCCGTTAGAACTTTTTGCAATATGAATTGCACATTTGGCACCATATAGTTCACAAGGCACTTTTTAGGACCTATATAACTAATGTATAGTGCAAATTTTTTAGTTAAGTTCTTTTAACGATAACAGACAAACCTTTTATTGGTTAACTGTTATACTTTTATTATTTACTTATTAGACTCTAATAAACATTTTGAGACCCGTTAGTACTTTTTGCAATGTGAATTGCACATTTGGCACCATATAGTTCACAAGGCACTTTTTAGGACCTATATAACTAATGTATAGTGCAAATATTTTAGTTAAGTTCTTTTAACGATAACAGACAAACCTTTTATTGGTTAACTGTTATACTTTTATGATTTACTTATTAGACTCTAATAAACATTTTGAGACCCGTTAGAACTCTTTGCAATGTGAATTGCACATTTGGCACCATATAGTTCACAAGGCACTTTTTAGGACCTATATAACTAATGTATAGTGCAAAATTTTTAGTTAAGTTCTTTTAACGATAACAGACAAACCTTTTATTGGTTAACTGTTATACTTTTATTATTTACTTATTAGACTCTAATAAACATTTTGAGACCCGTTAGAACTCTTTGCAATGTGAATTGCACATTTGGCACCATATAGTTCACAAGGCACTTTTTAGGACCTATATAACTAATGTATAGTGCAAATTTTTAAGTTAAGTTCTTTTAACGATAACAGACAAACCTTTTATTGGTTAACTGTTATACTTTTATTATTTACTTATTAGACGCTAATAAACATTTTGAGACCCGTTAGAACTCTGTGCAATATGAATTGCACATTTGGCACCATATAGTTCACAAGGCACTTTTTAGGACCTATATAACTAATGTATAGTGCAATGGTTTTAGTTAAGTTCTTTTAACGATAACAGACAAACCTTTTATTGGTTAACTGTTATACTTTTATTATTTACTTATTAGACTCTAATAAACATTTTGAGATTCGTTAGAACTCTTTGCAATGTGAATTGCACATTTGGCACCATATAGTTCACAAGGCACTTTTTAGGACCTATATAACTAATGTATAGTGCAAATTTTTTAGTTAAGTTCTTTTAACGATAACAGACAAACCTTTTATTGGTTAACTGTTATACTTTTATTATTTACTTATTAGACTCTAATAAACATTTTGAGACCCGTTAGAACTTTTTGCAATATGAATTGCACATTTGGCACCATATAGTTCACAAGGCACTTTTTAGGACCTATATAACTAATGTATAGTGCAAATTTTTTAGTTAAGTTCTTTTAACGATAACAGACAAACCTTTTATTGGTTAACTGTTATACTTTTATTATTTACTTATTAGACTCTAATAAACATTTTGAGACCCGTTAGTACTTTTTGCAATGTGAATTGCACATTTGGCACCATATAGTTCACAAGGCACTTTTTAGGACCTATATAACTAATGTATAGTGCAAATATTTTAGTTAAGTTCTTTTAACGATAACAGACAAACCTTTTATTGGTTAACTGTTATACTTTTATGATTTACTTATTAGACTCTAATAAACATTTTGAGACCCGTTAGAACTCTTTGCAATGTGAATTGCACATTTGGCACCATATAGTTCACAAGGCACTTTTTAGGACCTATATAACTAATGTATAGTGCAAAATTTTTAGTTAAGTTCTTTTAACGATAACAGACAAACCTTTTATTGGTTAACTGTTATACTTTTATTATTTACTTATTAGACTCTAATAAACATTTTGAGACCCGTTAGAACTCTTTGCAATGTGAATTGCACATTTGGCACCATATAGTTCACAAGGCACTTTTTAGGACCTATATAACTAATGTATAGTGCAAATTTTTAAGTTAAGTTCTTTTAACGATAACAGACAAACCTTTTATTGGTTAACTGTTATACTTTTATTATTTACTTATTAGACGCTAATAAACATTTTGAGACCCGTTAGAACTCTGTGCAATATGAATTGCACATTTGGCACCATATAGTTCACAAGGCACTTTTTAGGACCTATATAACTAATGTATAGTGCAATGGTTTTAGTTAAGTTCTTTTAACGATAACAGACAAACCTTTTATTGGTTAACTGTTATACTTTTATTATTTACTTATTAGACTCTAATAAACATTTTGAGATTCGTTAGAACTCTTTGCAATGTGAATTGCACATTTGGCACCATATAGTTCACAAGGCACTTTTTAGGACCTATATAACTAATGTATAGTGCAAATTTTTTAGTTAAGTTCTTTTAACGATAACAGACAAACCTTTTATTGGTTAACTGTTATACTTTTATGATTTACTTATTAGACTCTAATAAACATTTTGAGACCCGTTAGAACTCTTTGCAATGTGAATTGCACATTTGGCACCATATAGTTCACAAGGCACTTTTTAGGACCTATATAACTAATGTATAGTGCAAAATTTTTAGTTAAGTTCTTTTAACGATAACAGACAAACCTTTTATTGGTTAACTGTTATACTTTTATTATTTACTTATTAGACTCTAATAAACATTTTGAGACCCGTTAGAACTCTTTGCAATGTGAATTGCACATTTGGCACCATATAGTTCACAAGGCACTTTTTAGGACCTATATAACTAATGTATAGTGCAAATTTTTAAGTTAAGTTCTTTTAACGATAACAGACAAACCTTTTATTGGTTAACTGTTATACTTTTATTATTTACTTATTAGACGCTAATAAACATTTTGAGACCCGTTAGAACTCTGTGCAATATGAATTGCACATTTGGCACCATATAGTTCACAAGGCACTTTTTAGGACCTATATAACTAATGTATAGTGCAATGGTTTTAGTTAAGTTCTTTTAACGATAACAGACAAACCTTTTATTGGTTAACTGTTATACTTTTATTATTTACTTATTAGACTCTAATAAACATTTTGAGATTCGTTAGAACTCTTTGCAATGTGAATTGCACATTTGGCACCATATAGTTCACAAGGCACTTTTTAGGACCTATATAACTAATGTATAGTGCAAATTTTTTAGTTAAGTTCTTTTAACGATAACAGACAAACCTTTTATTGGTTAACTGTTATACTTTTATTATTTACTTATTAGACTCTAATAAACATTTTGAGACCCGTTAGAACTTTTTGCAATGTGAATTGCACATTTGGCACCATATAGTTCACAAGGCACTTTTTAGGACCTATATAACTAATGTATAGTGCAAATTTTTTAGTTAAGTTCTTTTAACGATAACAGACAAACCTTTTATTGGTTAACTGTTATACTTTTATTATTTACTTATTAGACTCTAATAAACATTTTGAGACCCGTTATAACGTTTTGCAATGTGAATTGCACATTTGGCACCATATAGTTCACAAGGCACTTTTTAGGACCTATATAACTAATGTATAGTGCAAATTTTTTAGTTAAGTTCTTTTAACGATAACAGACAAACCTTTTATTGGTTAACTGTTATACTTTTATTATTTACTTATTAGACTCTAATAAACATTTTGAGACCCGTTAGAACTGTTTGCAATGTGAATTGCACATTTGGCACCATATAGTTCACAAGGCACTTTTTAGGACCTATATAACTAATGTATAGTGCAAATTTTTTAGTTAAGTTCTTTTAACGATAACAGACAAACCTTTTATTGGTTAATTGTTATACTTTTATTATTTACTTATTAGACTCTAATAAACATTTTGAGACCCGTTAGAACTCTTTGCAATGTGAATTGCACATTTGGCACCATATAGTTCACAAGGCACTTTTTAGGACCTATATAACTAATGTATAGTGCAAATTTTTTAGTTAAGTTCTTTTAACGATAACAGACAAACCTTTTATTGGTTAACTGTTATACTTTTATTATTTACTTATTAGACTCTAATAAACATTTTGAGACTCGTTAGAACTTTTTGCAATGTGAATTGCACATTTGGCACCATATAGTTCACAAGGCACTTTTTAGGACCTATATAACTAATGTATAGTGCAAATTTTTTAGTTAGGTTCTTTTAACGATAACAGACAAACCTTTTATTGGTTAACTGTTATACTTTTATTATTTACTTATTAGACTCTAATAAACATTTTGAGACCCGTTAGAACTCTTTGCAATGTGAATTGCACATTTGGCACCATATAGTTCACAAGGCACTTTTTAGGACCTATATAACTAATTTAAAGTGCAAATTTTTTAGTTAAGTTCTTTTAACGATAACAGACAAACCTTTTATTGGTTAACTGTTATACTTTTATTATTTACTTATTAGACTCTAATAAACATTTTGAGACCCGTTAGAACTTTTTGCAATGTGAATTGCACATTTGGCACCATATAGTTCACAAGGCACTTTTTAGGACCTATATAACTAATGTATAGTGCAAATTTTTTAGTTAAGTTCTTTTAACGATAACAGACAAACCTTATATTGGTTAACTGTTATACTTTTATTATTTACTTATTAGACTCTAATAAACATTTTGAGACCCGTTAGAACTCTTTGCAATGTGAATTGCACATTTGGCACCATATAGTTCACAAGGCACTTTTTAGGACCTATATAACTAATGTATAGTGCAAATTGTTTAGTTAAGTTCTTTTAACGATAACAGACAAACCATTTATTGGTTAACTGTTATACTTTTATTATTTACTTATTAGACTCTAATAAACATTTTGAGACCCGTTAGAACTTTTTGCAATGTGAATTGCACATTTGGCACCATATAGTTCACAAGGCACTTTTTAGGACCTATATAACTAATGTATAGTGCAAATTTTTTAGTTAAGTTCTTTTAACGATAACAGACAAACCTTTTATTGGTTAACTGTTATACTTTTATTATTTACTTATTAGACTCTAATAAACATTTTGAGACCCGTTAGAACTTTTTGCAATGTGAATTGCACATTTGGCACCATATAGTTCACAAGGCACTTTTTAGGACCTATATAACTAATGTATAGTGCAAATTTTTTAGTTAAGTTCTTTTAACGATAACAGACAAACCTTTCATTGGTTAACTGTTATACTTTTATTATTTACTTATTAGACTCTAATAAACATTTTGAGACCCGTTATAACTTTTTGCAATGTGAATTGCACATTTGGCACCATATAGTTCACAAGGCACTTTTTAGGACCTATATAACTAATGTATAGTGCAAATTTTTTAGTTAAGTTCTTTTAACGATAACAGACAAACCTTTTATTGGTTAACTGTTATACTTTTATTATTTACTTATTAGACTCTAATAAACATTTTGAGACCCGTTAGAACTTTTTGCAATGTGAATTGCACATTTGGCACCATATAGTTCACAAGGCACTTTTTAGGAACTATATAACTAATGTATAGTGCAAATTTTTAAGTTAAGTTCTTTTAACGATAACAGACAAACCTTTTATTGGTTAACTGTTATACTTTTATTATTTACTTATTAGACGCTAATAAACATTTTGAGACCCGTTAGAACTCTTTGCAATATGAATTGCACATTTGGCACCATATAGTTCACAAGGCACTTTTTAGGACCTATATAACTAATGTATAGTGCAAATTTTTTAGTTAAGTTCTTTTAACGATAACAGACAAACCTTTTATTGGTTAACTGTTATACTTTTATTATTTACTTATTAGACTCTAATAAACATTTTGAGACCCGTTAGAACTTTTTGCAATATGAATTGCACATTTGGCACCATATAGTTCACAAGGCACTTTTTAGGACCTATATAACTAATGTATAGTGCAAATGTTTTAGTTAAGTTCTTTTAACGATAACAGACAAACCATTTATTGGTTAACTGTTATACTTTTATTATTTACTTATTAGACTCTAATAAACATTTTGAGACCCGTTAGAACTTTTTGCAATGTGAATTGCACATTTGGCACCATATAGTTCACAAGGCACTTTTTAGGACCTATATAACTAATGTATAGTGCAAATTTTTTAGTTAAGTTCTTTTAACGATAACAGACAAACCTTATATTGGTTAACTGTTATACTTTTATTATTTACTTATTAGACTCTAATAAACATTTTGAGACCCGTTAGAACTCTTTGCAATGTGAATTGCACATTTGGCACCATATAGTTCACAAGGCACTTTTTAGGACTTATATAACTAATGTATAGTGCAAATTGTTTAGTTAAGTTCTTTTAACGATAACAGACAAACCATTTGTTAGTTAACTGTTATACTTTTATTATTTACTTATTAGACTCTAATAAACATTTTGAGACCCGTTAGAACTTTTTGCAATGTGAATTGCACATTTGGCACCATATAGTTCACAAGGCACTTTTTAGGACCTATATAACTAATGTATAGTGCAAATTTTTAAGTTAAGTTCTTTTAACGATAACAGACAAACCTTTTATTGGTTAACTGTTATACTTTTATTATTTACTTATTAGACTCTAATAAACATTTTGAGACCCGTTAGAACTCTTTGCAATATGAATTGCACATTTGGCACCATATAGTTCACAAGGCACTTTTTAGGACCTATATAACTAATGTATAGTGCAAATTTTTTAGTTAAGTTCTTTTAACGATAACAGACAAACCTTTTATTGGTTAACTGTTATACTTTTATTATTTACTTATTAGACTCTAATAAACATTTTGATACCCGTTAGAACTTTTTGCAATATGAATTGCACATTTGGCACCATATAGTTCACAAGGCACTTTTTAGGACCTATATAACTAATGTATAGTGCAAATGTTTTAGTTAAGTTCTTTTAACGATAACAGACAAACCTTTTATTGGTTAACTGTTATACTTTTATGATTTACTTATTAGACTCTAATAAACATTTTGAGACCCGTTAGAACTTTTTGCAATGTGAATTGCACATTTGGCACCATATAGTTCACAAGGCACTTTTTAGGACCTATATAACTAATGTATAGTGCAAATTTTTAAGTTAAGTTCTTTTAACGATAACAGACAAACCTTTTATTGGTTAACTGTTATACTTTTATTATTTACTTATTAGACTCTAATAAACATTTTGAGACCCGTTAGAACTCTTTGCAATATGAATTGCACATTTGGCACCATATAGTTCACAAGGCACTTTTTAGGACCTATATAACTAATGTATAGTGCAAATTTTTTAGTTAAGTTCTTTTAACGATAACAGACAAACCTTTTATTGGTTAACTGTTATACTTTTATTATTTACTTATTAGACTCTAATAAACATTTTGAGACCCGTTAGAACTGTTTGCAATGTGAATTGCACATTTGGCACCATATAGTTCACAAGGCACTTTTTAGGACCTATATAACTAATGTATGGTGTAAATTTTTTAGTTAAGTTCTTTTAACGATAACAGACAAACCTTTTATTGGTTAACTGTTATACTTTTATTATTTACTTATTAGACTCTAATAAACATTTTGAGACCCGTTAGAACTCTTTGCAATGTGAATTGCACATTTGGCACCATATAGTTCACAAGGCACTTTTTGGGACCTATATAACTAATGTATAGTGTAAATTTTTTAGTTAAGTTCTTTTAACGATAACAGACAAACCTTTTATTGGTTAACTGTTATACTTTTATTATTTACTTATTATACTCTAATAAACATTTTGAGACCCGTTAGAACTTTTTGCAATGTGAATTGCACATTTGGCACCATATAGTTCACAAGGCACTTTTTAGGACCTATATAACTAATGTATAGTGCAAATCTTTTAGTTAAGTTCTTTTAACGATAACAGACAAACCTTTTATTGGTTAACTGTTATACTTTTATTATTTACTTATTAGACTCTAATAAACATTTTGAGACCCGTTAGAACTCTTTGCAATGTGAATTGCACATTTGGCACCATATAGTTCACAAGGCACTTTTTAGGACCTATATAACTAATGTATAGTGCAAATTTTTTAGTTAAGTTCTTTTAACGATAACAGACAAACCTTTTATTGGTTAACTGTTATACTTTTATTATTTACTTATTATACTCTAATAAACATTTTGAGACCCGTTAGAACTTTTTGCAATGTGAATTGCACATTTGGCACCATATAGTTCACAAGGCACTTTTTAGGACCTATATAACTAATGTATAGTGCAAATTTTTTAGTTAAGTTCTTTTAACGATAACAGACAAACCTTTTATTGGTTAACTGT
>NC_135247.1:9584639-9638639 GCF_947623445.1 Clavelina lepadiformis | reverse complement strand
AGACCCGTTAGAACTTTTTGCAATGTGAATTGCACATTTGGCACCATATAGTTCACAAGGCACTTTTTAGGACCTATATAACTAATGTATAGTGCAAATTTTTAGTTAAATTCTTTTAACGATAACAGACAAACCTTTTATTGGTTAACTGTTATACTTTTATTATTTACTTATTAGACTCTAATAAACATTTTGAGACCCGTTAGAACTTTTTGCAATGTGAATTGCACATTTGGCACCATATAGTTCACAAGGCACTTTTTAGGACCTATATAACTAATGTATAGTGCAAATTTTTTAGTTAAGTTCTTTTAACGATAACAGACAAACCTTTTATTGGTTAACTGTTATACTTTAATTTTTTACTTATTAGACTCTAATAAACATTTTGAGACCCGTTAGAACTTTTTGCAATGTGAATTGCACATTTGGCACCATATAGTTCACAAGGCACTTTTTAGGACCTATATAACTAATGTATAGTGCAAATTTTTTAGTTAAGTTCTTTTAACGATAACAGACAAACCTTTTATTGGTTAACTGTTATACTTTTATTATTTACTTATTAGACTCTAATAAACATTTTGAGATTCGTTAGAACTTTTTGCAATGTGAATTGCACATTTGGCACCATATAGTTCACAAGGCACTTTTTAGGACCTATATAACTAATGTATAGTGCAAATTTTTTAGTTAAGTTCTTTTAACGATAACAGACAAACCTTTTATTGGTTAACTGTTATACTTTTATTATTTACTTATTAGACTCTAATAAACATTTTGAGACCCGTTAGAACTTTTTGCAATGTGAATTGCACATTTGGCACCATATATTTCACAAAGCACTTTTTAGGACCTATATAACTAATGCATAGTGCAAATGTTTTAGTTAAGTTCTTTTAACGATAACAGACAAACCTTTTATTGGTTAACTGTTATACTTTTATTATTTACTTATTAGACTCCAATAAACATTTTGAGACCCGTTAGAACTTTTTGCAATGTGAATTGCACATTTGGCACCATATATTTCACAAAGCACTTTTTAGGACCTATATAACTAATGTATAGTGCAAATTTTTTAGTTAAGTTCTTTTAACGATAACAGACAAACCTTTTATTGGTTAACTGTTATACTTTTATTATTTACTTATTAGACTCTAATAAACATTTTGAGACCCGTTAGAACTTTTTGCAATGTGAATTGCACATTTGGCACCATATAGTTCACAAGGCACTTTTTAGGACCTATATAACTAATGTATAGTGCAAATTTTTTAGTTAAGTTCTTTTAACGATAACAGACAAACCTTTTATTGGTTAACTGTTATACTTTTATTATTTACTTATTAGACTCTAATAAACATTTTGAGACCGGTTAGAACTTTTTGCAATGTAAATTGCACATTTGGCACCATATAGTTCACAAGGCACTTTTTAGGACCTATATAACTAATGTATAGTGCAGATTTTTTAGTTAAGTTCTTTTAACGATAACAGACAAACCTTTTATTGGTTAACTGTTATACTTTTATTATTTACTTATTAGACTCTAATAAACATTTTGAGACCCGTTAGAACTTTTTGCAATGTGAATTGCACATTTGGCACCATATATTTCACAAAGCACTTTTTAGGACCTATATAACTAATGTATAGTGGAAATTTTTTAGTTAAGTTCTTTTAACGATAACAGACAAACCTTTTATTGGTTAACTGTTATACTTTTATTATTTACTTATTAGACTCTAATAAACATTTTGAGACCCGTTAGAACTTTTTGCAATGTGAATTGCACATTTGGCACCATATAGTTCACAAGGCACTTTTTAGGACCTATATAACTAATGTATAGTGCAAATTTTTTAGTTAAGTTCTTTTAACGATAACAGACAAACCTTTTATTGGTTAACTGTTATACTTTTATTATTTACTTATTAGACTCTAATAAACATTTTGAGACCGGTTAGAACTTTTTGCAATGTGAATTGCACATTTGGCACCATATAGTTCACAAGGCACTTTTTAGGACCTATATAACTAATGTATAGTGCAAATTTTTTAGTTAAGTTCTTTTAACGATAACAGACAAACCTTTTATTGGTTAACTGTTATACTTTAATTTTTTACTTATTAGACTCTAATAAACATTTTGAGACCCGTTAGAACTTTTTGCAATGTGAATTGCACATTTGGCACCATATAGTTCACAAGGCACTTTTTAGGACCTATATAACTAATGTATAGTGCAAATTTTTTAGTTAAGTTCTTTTAACGATAACAGACAAACCTTTTATTGGTTAACTGTTATACTTTTATTATTTACTTATTAGACTCTAATAAACATTTTGAGACCGGTTAGAACTTTTTGCAATGTAAATTGCACATTTGGCACCATATAGTTCACAAGGCACTTTTTAGGACCTATATAACTAATGTATAGTGCAGATTTTTTAGTTAAGTTCTTTTAACGATAACAGACAAACCTTTTATTGGTTAACTGTTATACTTTTATTATTTACTTATTAGACTCTAATAAACATTTTGAGACCCGTTAGAACTTTTTGCAATGTGAATTGCACATTTGGCACCATATATTTCACAAAGCACTTTTTAGGACCTATATAACTAATGTATAGTGGAAATTTTTTAGTTAAGTTCTTTTAACGATAACAGACAAACCTTTTATTGGTTAACTGTTATACTTTTATTATTTACTTATTAGACTCTAATAAACATTTTGAGACCCGTTAGAACTTTTTGCAATGTGAATTGCACATTTGGCACCATATAGTTCACAAGGCACTTTTTAGGACCTATATAACTAATGTATAGTGCAAATTTTTTAGTTAAGTTCTTTTAACGATAACAGACAAACCTTTTATTGGTTAACTGTTATACTTTTATTATTTACTTATTAGACTCTAATAAACATTTTGAGACCGGTTAGAACTTTTTGCAATGTGAATTGCACATTTGGCACCATATAGTTCACAAGGCACTTTTTAGGACCTATATAACTAATGTATAGTGCAAATTTTTTAGTTAAGTTCTTTTAACGATAACAGACAAACCTTTTATTGGTTAACTGTTATACTTTAATTTTTTACTTATTAGACTCTAATAAACATTTTGAGACCCGTTAAAACTTTTTGCAATGTGAATTGCACATTTGGCACCATATAGTTCACAAGGCACTTTTTAGGACCTATATAACTAATGTATAGTGCAAATTTTTTAGTTAAGTTCTTTTAACGATAACAGACAAACCTTTTATTGGTTAACTGTTATACTTTTATTATTTACTTATTAGACTCTAATAAACATTTTGAGATTCGTTAGAACTTTTTGCAATGTGAATTGCACATTTGGCACCATATAGTTCACAAGGCACTTTTTAGGACCTATATAACTAATGTATAGTGCAAATTTTTTAGTTAAGATCTTTTAACGATAACAGACAAACCTTTTATTGGTTAACTGTTATACTTTTATTATTTACTTATTAGACTCTAATAAACATTTTGAGACCCGTTAGAACTTTTTGCAATGTGAATTGCACATTTGGCATCATATAGTTCACAAGGCACTTTTTAGGACCTATATAACTAATGTATAGTGCACATTTTTTAGTTAAATTCTTTTAACGATAACAGACAAACCTTTTATTGGTTTACTGTTATACTTTTATTATTTACTTATTAGACTCTAATAAACATTTTGAGACCAGTTAGAACTTTTTGCAATCTGATTTGCACATTTGGCACCATATAGTTCACAAGGCACTTTTTAGGACCTATATAACTAATGTATAGTGCAAATGTTTTAGTTAAGTTCTTTTAACGATAACAGACAAACCTTTTATTGGTTAACTGTTATACTTTTATTATTTACTTATTAGACTCTAATAAACATTTTGAGACCCGTTAGAACTTTTTGCAATATGAATTGCACATTTGGCACCATATAGTTCACAAGGCACTTTTTAGGACCTATATAACTAATGTATAGTGCAAATTTTTTAGTTAAGTTCTTTTAACGATAACAGACAAACCTTTTATTGGTTAACTGTTATACTTTTATTATTTACTTATTAGACTCTAATAAACATTTTGAGACCTGTTAGAACTTTTTGCAATGTGAATTGCACATTTGGCACCATATAGTTCACAAGGCACTTTTTAGGACCTATATAACTAATGTATAGTGCACATTTTTTAGTTAAGTTCTTTTAACGATAACAGACAAACCTTTTATTGGTTAACTGTTATACTTTTATTATTTACTTATTAGACTCTAATAAACATTTTGAGACCCGTTAGAACTTTTTGCAATGTGACTTGCACATTTGGCACCATATAGTTCACAAGGCACTTTTTAGGACCTATATAACTAATGTATAGTGCAAATTTTTTAGTTAAGTTCTTTTAACGATAACAGACAAACCTTTCAGTGGTTAACTGTTATACTTTTATTATTTACTTATTAGACTCTAATAAACATTTTGAGACCCGTTAGAACTTTTTGCAATGTGAATTGCACATTTGGCATCATATAGTTCACAAGGCACTTTTTAGGACCTATATAACTAATGTATAGTGCACATTTTTTAGTTAAGTTCTTTTAACGATAACAGACAAACCTTTTATTGGTTTACTGTTATACTTTTATTATTTACTTATTAGACTCTAATAAACATTTTGAGACCCGTTAGAACTTTTTGCAATGTGAATTGCACATTTGGCACCATATAGTTCACAAGGCACTTTTTAGGACCTATATAACTAATGTATAGTGCAAATGTTTTAGTTAAGTTCTTTTAACGATAACAGACAAACCTTTTATTGGTTAACTGTTATACTTTTATTATTTACTTATTAGACTCTAATAAACATTTTGAGACCCGTTAGAACTTTTTGCAATGTGACTTGCACATTTGGCACCATATAGTTCACAAGGCACTTTTTAGGACCTATATAACTAATGTATAGTGCAAATTTTTTAGTTAAGTTCTTTTAACGATAACAGACAAACCTTTCATTGGTTAACTGTTATACTTTTATTATTTACTTATTAGACTCTAATAAACATTTTGAGACCCGTTAGAACTTTTTGCAATCTGAATTGCACATTTGGCACCATATAGTTCACAAGGCACTTTTTAGGACCTATATAACTAATGTATAGAGCAAATTTTTTAGTTAAGTTCTTTTAACGATAACAGACAAACCTTTTATTGGTTAACTGTTATACTTTTATTATTTACTTATTAGACTCTAATAAACATTTTGAGACCCGTTAGAACTTTTTGCAATGTGAATTGCACATTTGGCACCATATAGTTCACAAGGCACTTTTTAGGACCTATATAACTAATGTATAGAGCAAATTTTTTAGTTAAGTTCTTTTAACGATAACAGACAAACCTTTTATTGGTTAACTGTTATACTTTTATTATTTACTTATTAGACTCTAATAAACATTTTGAGACCCGTTAGAACTTTTTGCAATGTGAATTGCACATTTGGCACCATATAGTTCACAAGGCACTTTTTAGGACCTATATAACTAATGTATAGTGCAAATTTTTTAGTTAAGTTCTTTTAACGATAACAGACAAACCTTTTATTGGTTAACTGTTATACTTTTATTATTTACTTATTAGATTCTAATAAACATTTTGAGACCCGTTAGAACTTTTTGCAATGTGACTTGCACATTTGGCACCATATAGTTCACAAGGCACTTTTTAGGACCTATATAACTAATGTATAGTGCAAATTTTTTAGTTAAGTTCTTTTAACGATAACAGACAAACCTTTTATTGGTTAACTGTTATACTTTTATTATTTACTTATTAGACTCTAATAAACATTTTGAGACCCGTTAGAACTTTTTGCAATGTGAATTGCACATTTGGCATCATATAGTTCACAAGGCACTTTTTAGGACCTATATAACTAATGTATAGTGCACATTTCTTAGTTAAGTTCTTTTAACGATAACAGACAAACCGTTTATTGGTTTACTGTTATACTTTTATTATTTACTTATTAGACTCTAATAAACATTTTGAGACCCGTAAGAACTTTTTGCAATGTGAATTGCACATTTGGCACCATATAGTTCACAAGGCACTTTTTAGGACCTATATAACTAATGTATAGTGCAAATGTTTTAGTTAAGTTCTTTTAACGATAACAGACAAACCTTTTATTGGTTAACTGTTATACTTTTATTATTTACTTATTAGACTCTAATAAACATTTTGAGACCCGTTAGAACTTTTTGCAATATGAATTGCACATTTGGCACCATATAGTTCACAAGGCACTTTTTAGGACCTATATAACTAATGTATAGTGCAAATTTTTTAGTTAAGTTCTTTTAACGATAACAGACAAACCGTTTATTGGTTAACTGTTATACTTTTATTATTTACTTATTAGACTCTAATAAACATTTTGAGACCCGTTAGAACTTTTTGCAATCTGAATTGCACATTTGGCACCATATAGTTCACAAGGCACTTTTTAGGACCTATATAACTAATGTATAGAGCAAATTTTTTAGTTAAGTTCTTTTAACGATAACAGACAAACCTTTTATTGGTTAACTGTTATACTTTTATTATTTACTTATTAGACTCTAATAAACATTTTGAGACCCGTTAGAACTTTTTGCAATGTGAATTGCACATTTGGCACCATATAGTTCATAAGGCACTTTTTAGGACCTATATAACTAATGTATAGAGCAAATTTTTTAGTTAAGTTCTTTTAACGATAACAGACAAACCTTTTATTGGTTAACTGTTATACTTTTATTATTTACTTATTAGACTCTAATAAACATTTTGAGACCCGTTAGAACTTTTTGCAATGTGAATTGCACATTTGGCACCATATAGTTCACAAGGCACTTTTTAGGACCTATATAACTAATGTATAGTGCAAATTTTTTAGTTAAGTTCTTTTAACGATAACAGACAAACCTTTTATTGGTTAACTGTTATACTTTTATTATTTACTTATTAGATTCTAATAAACATTTTGAGACCCGTTAGAACTTTTTGCAATGTGACTTGCACATTTGGCACCATATAGTTCACAAGGCACTTTTTAGGACCTATATAACTAATGTATAGTGCAAATTTTTTAGTTAAGTTCTTTTAACGATAACAGACAAACCTTTTATTGGTTAACTGTTATACTTTTATTATTTACTTATTAGACTCTAATAAACATTTTGAGACCCGTTAGAACTTTTTGCAATGTGAATTGCACATTTGGCATCATATAGTTCACAAGGCACTTTTTAGGACCTATATAACTAATGTATAGTGCACATTTTTTAGTTAAGTTCTTTTAACGATAACAGACAAACCGTTTATTGGTTTACTGTTATACTTTTATTATTTACTTATTAGACTCTAATAAACATTTTGAGACCCGTAAGAACTTTTTGCAATGTGAATTGCACATTTGGCACCATATAGTTCACAAGGCAGTTTTTAGGACCTATATAACTAATGTATAGTGCAAATGTTTTAGTTAAGTTCTTTTAACGATAACAGACAAACCTTTTATTGGTTAACTGTTATACTTTTATTATTTACTTATTAGACTCTAATAAACATTTTGAGACCCGTTAGAACTTTTTGCAATATGAATTGCACATTTGGCACCATATAGTTCACAAGGCACTTTTTAGGACCTATATAACTAATGTATAGTGCAAATTTTTTAGTTAAGTTCTTTTAACGATAACAGACAAACCGTTTATTGGTTAACTGTTATACTTTTATTATTTACTTATTAGACTCTAATAAACATTTTGAGACCCGTTAGAACTTTTTGCAATGTGACTTGCACATTTGGCACCATATAGTTCACAAGGCACTTTTTAGGACCTATGTAACTAATGTATAGTGCAAATTTTTTAGTTAAGTTCTTTTAACGATAACAGACAAACCTTTTATTGGTTAACTGTTATACTTTTATTATTTACTTATTAGACTCTAATAAACATTTCGAGACCCGTTAGAACTTTTTGCAATCTGAATTGCACATTTGGCACCATATAGTTCACAAGGCACTTTTTAGGACCTATATAACTAATGTATAGAGCAAATTTTTTAGTTAAGTTCTTTTAACGATAACAGACAAACCTTTTATTGGTTAACTGTTATACTTTTATTATTTACTTATTAGACTCTAATAAACATTTTGAGACCCGTTAGAACTTTTTGCAATGTGAATTGCACATTTGGCACCATATAGTTCACAAGGCACTTTTTAGGACCTATATAACTAATGTATAGTGCAAATTTTTTAGTTAAGTTCTTTTAACGATAACAGACAAACCTTTTATTGGTTAACTGTTATACTTTTATTATTTACTTATTAGACTCTAATAAACATTTTGAGACCGGTTAGAACTTTTTGCAATGTGAATTGCACATTTGGCACCATATAGTTCACAAGGCACTTTTTAGGACCTATATAACTAATGTATAGTGCAAATTTTTTAGTTAAGTTCTTTTAACGATAACAGACAAACCTTTTATTGGTTAACTGTTATACTTTTATTATTTACTTATTAGACTCTAATAAACATTTCGAGACCCGTTAGAACTTTTTGCAATCTGAATTGCACATTTGGCACCATATAGTTCACAAGGCACTTTTTAGGACCTATATAACTAATGTATAGAGCAAATTTTTTAGTTAAGTTCTTTTAACGATAACAGACAAACCTTTTATTGGTTAACTGTTATACTTTTATTATTTACTTATTAGACTCTAATAAACATTTTGAGACCCGTTAGAACTTTTTGCAATGTGAATTGCACATTTGGCACCATATAGTTCACAAGGCACTTTTTAGGACCTATATAACTAATGTATAGTGCAAATTTTTTAGTTAAGTTCTTTTAACGATAACAGACAAACCTTTTATTGGTTAACTGTTATACTTTTATTATTTACTTATTAGACTCTAATAAACATTTTGAGACCCGTTAGAACTTTTTGCAATGTGAATTGCACATTTGGCACCATATAGTTCACAAGGCACTTTTTAGGACCTATATAACTAATGTATAGTGCAAATTTTTTAGTTAAGTTCTTTTAACGATAACAGACAAACCTTTTATTGGTTAACTGTTATACTTTTATTATTTACTTATTAGATTCTAATAAACATTTTGAGACCCGTTAGAACTTTTTGCAATGTGACTTGCACATTTGGCACCATATAGTTCACAAGGCACTTTTTAGGACCTATATAACTAATGTATAGTGCAAATTTTTTAGTTAAGTTCTTTTAACGATAACAGACAAACCTTTTATTGGTTAACTGTTATACTTTTATTATTTACTTATTAGACTCTAATAAACATTTTGAGACACGTTAGAACTTTTTGCAATGTGAATTGCACATTTGGCATCATATAGTTCACAAGGCACTTTTTAGGACCTATATAACTAATGTATAGTGCACATTTTTTAGTTAAGTTCTTTTAACGATAACAGACAAACCGTTTATTGGTTTACTGTTATACTTTTATTATTTACTTATTAGACTCTAATAAACATTTTGAGACCCGTAAGAACTTTTTGCAATGTGAATTGCACATTTGGCACCATATAGTTCACAAGGCAGTTTTTAGGACCTATGTAACTAATGTATAGTGCAAATGTTTTAGTTAAGTTCTTTTAACGATAACAGACAAACCTTTTATTGGTTAACTGTTATACTTTTATTATTTACTTATTAGACTCTAATAAACATTTTGAGACCCGTTAGAACTTTTTGCAATATGAATTGCACATTTGGCACCATATAGTTCACAAGGCACTTTTTAGGACCTATATAACTAATGTATAGTGCAAATTTTTTAGTTAAGTTCTTTTAACGATAACAGACAAACCGTTTATTGGTTAACTGTTATACTTTTATTATTTACTTATTAGACTCTAATAAACATTTTGAGACCCGTTAGAACTTTTTGCAATGTGACTTGCACATTTGGCACCATATAGTTCACAAGGCACTTTTTAGGACCTATGTAACTAATGTATAGTGCAAATTTTTTAGTTAAGTTCTTTTAACGATAACAGACAAACCTTTTATTGGTTAACTGTTATACTTTTATTATTTACTTATTAGACTCTAATAAACATTTTGAGACCTGTTAGAACTTTTTGCAATGTGAATTGCACATTTGGCACCATATAGTTCACAAGGCACTTTTTCGGACCTATATAACTAATGTATAGTGCAAATTTTTTAGTTAAGTTCTTTTAACGATAACAGACAAACCGTTTATTGGTTAACTGTTATACTTTTATTATTTACTTATTAGACTCTAATAAACATTTTGAGACCCGTTAGAACTTTTTGCAATGTGACTTGCACATTTGGCACCATATAGTTCACAAGGCACTTTTTAGGACCTATATAACTAATGTATAGTGCAAATTTTTTAGTTAAGTTCTTTTAACGATAACAGACAAACCTTTTATTGGTTAACTGTTATACTTTTATTATTTACTTATTAGACTCTAATAAACATTTTGAGACCCGTTAGAACTTTTTGCAATGTGAATTGCACATTTGGCATCATATAGTTCACAAGGCACTTTTTAGGACCTATATAACTAATGTATAGTGCACATTTTTTAGTTAAGTTCTTTTAACGATAACAGACAAACCGTTTATTGGTTTACTGTTATACTTTTATTATTTACTTATTAGACTCTAATAAACATTTTGAGACCCGTAAGAACTTTTTGCAATGTGAATTGCACATTTGGCACCATATAGTTCACAAGGCAGTTTTTAGGACCTATATAACTAATGTATAGTGCAAATGTTTTAGTTAAGTTCTTTTAACGATAACAGACAAACCTTTTATTGGTTAACTGTTATACTTTTATTATTTAATTATTAGACTCTAATAAACATTTTGAGACCCGTTAGAACTTTTTGCAATATGAATTGCACATTTGGCACCATATAGTTCACAAGGCACTTTTTAGGACCTATATAACTAATGTATAGTGCAAATTTTTTAGTTAAGTTCTTTTAACGATAACAGACAAACCGTTTATTGGTTAACTGTTATACTTTTATTATTTACTTATTAGACTCTAATAAACATTTTGAGACCCGTTAGAACTTTTTGCAATGTGACTTGCACATTTGGCACCATATAGTTCACAAGGCACTTTTTAGGACCTATGTAACTAATGTATAGTGCAAATTTTTTAGTTAAGTTCTTTTAACGATAACAGACAAACCTTTTATTGGTTAACCGTTATACTTTTATTATTTACTTATTAGACTCTAATAAACATTTCGAGACCCGTTAGAACTTTTTGCAATCTGAATTGCACATTTGGCACCATATAGTTCACAAGGCACTTTTTAGGACCTATATAACTAATGTATAGAGCAAATTTTTTAGTTAAGTTCTTTTAACGATAACAGACAAACCTTTTATTGGTTAACTGTTATACTTTTATTATTTACTTATTAGACTCTAATAAACATTTTGAGACCCGTTAGAACTTTTTGCAATGTGAATTGCACATTTGGCACCATATAGTTCACAAGGCACTTTTTAGGACCTATATAACTAATGTATAGAGCAAATTTTTTAGTTAAGTTCTTTTAACGATAACAGACAAACCTTTTATTGGTTAACTGTTATACTTTTATTATTTACTTATTAGACTCTAATAAACATTTTGAGACCCGTTAGAACTTTTTGCAATGTGACTTGCACATTTGGCACCATATAGTTCACAAGGCACTTTTTAGGACCTATATAACTAATGTATAGTGCAAATTTTTTAGTTAAGTTCTTTTAACGATAACAGACAAACCGTTTATTGGTTAACTGTTATACTTTTATTATTTACTTATTAGACTCTAATAAACATTTTGAGACCCGTTAGAACTTTTTGCAATGTGACTTGCACATTTGGCACCATATAGTTCACAAGGCACTTTTTAGGACCTATATAACTAATGTATAGTGCAAATTTTTTAGTTAAGTTCTTTTAACGATAACAGACAAACCTTTTATTGGTTAACTGTTATACTTTTATTATTTACTTATTAGACTCTAATAAACATTTTGAGACCCGTTAGAACTTTTTGCAATGTGAATTGCACATTTGGCACCATATAGTTCACAAGGCAGTTTTTAGGACCTATATAACTAATGTATAGTGCAAATGTTTTAGTTAAGTTCTTTTAACGATAACAGACAAACCTTTTATTGGTTAACTGTTATACTTTTATTATTTACTTATTAGACTCTAATAAACATTTTGAGACCCGTTAGAACTTTTTGCAATATGAATTGCACATTTGGCACCATATAGTTCACAAGGCACTTTTTAAGACCTATGTAACTAATGTATAGTGCAAATTTTTTAGTTAAGTTCTTTTAACGATAACAGACAAACCTTTTATTGGTTAACTGTTATACTTTTATTATTTACTTATTAGACTCTAATAAACATTTCGAGACCCGTTAGAACTTTTTGCAATCTGAATTGCACATTTGGCACCATATAGTTCACAAGGCACTTTTTAGGACCTATATAACTAATGTATAGAGCAAATTTTTTAGTTAAGTTCTTTTAACGATAACAGACAAACCTTTTATTGGTTAACTGTTATACTATTATTATTTACTTATTAGACTCTAATAAACATTTTGAGACCCGTTAGAACTTCTGGCAATGTGAATTGCACATTTGGCACCATATAGTTCACAAGGCACTTTTTAGGACCTATATAACTAATGTATAGAGCAAATTTTTTAGTTAAGTTCTTTTAACGATAACAGACAAACCTTTTATTGGTTAACTGTTATACTTTTATTATTTACTTATTAGACTCTAATAAACATTTTGAGACCCGTTAGAACTTTTTGCAATGTGACTTGCACATTTGGCACCATATAGTTCACAAGGCACTTTTTAGGACCTATATAACTAATGTATAGTGCAAATTTTTTAGTTAAGTTCTTTTAACGATAACAGACAAACCGTTTATTGGTTAACTGTTATACTTTTATTATTTACTTATTAGACTCTAATAAACATTTTGAGACCCGTTAGAACTTTTTGCAATGTGACTTGCACATTTGGCACCATATAGTTCACAAGGCACTTTTTAGGACCTATGTAACTAATGTATAGTGCAAATGTTTTAGTTAAGTTCTTTTAACGATAACAGACAAACCTTTTATTGGTTAACTGTTATACTTTTATTATTTACTTATTAGACTCTAATAAACATTTCGAGACCCGTTAGAACTTTTTGAAATCTGAATTGCACATTTGGCACCATATAGTTCACAAGGCACTTTTTAGGACCTATATAACTAATGTATAGAGCAAATTTTTTAGTTAAGTTCTTTTAACGATAACAGACAAACCTTTTATTGGTTAACTGTTATACTTTTATTATTTACTTATTAGACTCTAATAAACATTTTGAGACCCGTTAGAACTTTTTGCAATGTGAATTGCACATTTGGCACCATATAGTTCACAAGGCACTTTTTAGGACCTATATAACTAATGTATAGAGCAAATTTTTTAGTTAAGTTCTTTTAACGATAACAGACAAACCTTTTATTGGTTAACTGTTATACTTTTATTATTTACTTATTAGACTCTAATAAACATTTTGAGACCCGTTAGAACTTTTTGCAATGTGAATTGCACATTTGGCACCATATAGTTCACAAGGCACTTTTTAGGACCTATATAACTAATGTATAGTGCAAATTTTTTAGTTAAGTTCTTTTAACGATAACAGACAAACCTTTTATTGGTTAACTGTTATACTTTTATTATTTACTTATTAGATTCTAATAAACATTTTGAGACCCGTTAGAACTTTTTGCAATGTGACTTGCACATTTGGCACCATATAGTTCACAAGGCACTTTTTAGGACCTTTATAACTAATGTATAGTGCAAATTTTTTAGTTAAGTTCTTTTAACGATAACAGACAAACCTTTTATTGGTTAACTGTTATACTTTTATTATTTACTTATTAGACTCTAATAAACATTTTGAGACCCGTTAGAACTTTTTGCAATGTGAATTGCACATTTGGCATCATATAGTTCACAAGGCACTTTTTAGGACCTATATAACTAATGTATAGTGCACATTTTTTAGTTAAGTTCTTTTAACGATAACAGACAAACCGTTTATTGGTTTACTGTTATACTTTTATTATTTACTTATTAGACTCTAATAAACATTTTGAGACCCGTAAGAACTTTTTGCAATGTGAATTGCACATTTGGCACCATATAGTTCACAAGGCACTTTTTAGGACCTATATAACTAATGTATAGTGCAAATGTTTTAGTTAAGTTCTTTTAACGATAACAGACAAACCTTTTATTGGTTAACTGTTATACTTTTATTATTTACTTATTAGACTCTAATAAACATTTTGAGACCCGTTAGAACTTTTTGCAATATGAATTGCACATTTGGCACCATATAGTTCACAAGGCACTTTTTAGGACCTATATAACTAATGTATAGTGCAAATTTTTTAGTTAAGTTCTTTTAACGATAACAGACAAACCGTTTATTGGTTAACTGTTATACTTTTATTATTTACTTATTAGACTCTAATAAACATTTTGAGACCCGTTAGAACTTTTTGCAATGTGACTTGCACATTTGGCACCATATAGTTCACAAGGCACTTTTTAGGACCTATGTAACTAATGTATAGTGCAAATTTTTTAGTTAAGTTCTTTTAACGATAACAGACAAACCTTTTATTGGTTAACTGTTATACTTTTATTATTTACTTATTAGACTCTAATAAACATTTTGAGACCTGTTAGAACATTTTGCAATGTGAATTGCACATTTGGCACCATATAGTTCACAAGGCACTTTTTAGGACCTATATAACTAATGTATAGTGCAAATTTTTTAGTTAAGTTCTTTTAACGATAACAGACAAACCGTTTATTGGTTAACTGTTATACTTTTATTATTTACTTATTAGACTCTAATAAACATTTTGAGACTCGTTAGAACTTTTTGCAATGTGACTTGCACATTTGGCACCATATAGTTCACAAGGCACTTTTTAGGACCTATATAACTAATGTATAGTGCAAATTTTTTAGTTAAGTTCTTTTAACGATAACAGACAAACCTTTTATTGGTTAACTGTTATACTTTTATTATTTACTTATTAGACTCTAATAAACATTTTGAGACCCGTTAGAAATTTTTGCAATGTGAATTGCACATTTGGCATCATATAGTTCACAAGGCACTTTTTAGGACCTATATAACTAATGTATAGTGCACATTTTTTAGTTAAGTTCTTTTAACGATAACAGACAAACCTTTTATTGGTTTACTGTTATACTTTTATTATTTACTTATTAGACTCTAATAAACATTTTGAGACCCGTTAGAACTTTTTGCAATATGAATTGCACATTTGGCACCATATAGTTCACAAGGCAGTTTTTAGGACCTATATAACTAATGTATAGTGCAAATGTTTTAGTTAAGTTCTTTTAACGATAACAGACAAACCTTTTATTGGTTAACTGTTATACTTTTATTATTTACTTATTAGACTCTAATAAACATTTTGAGACCCGTTAGGACTTTTTGCAATATGAATTGCACATTTGGCACCATATAGTTCACAAAGCACTTTTTAGGACCTATATAACTAATGTATAGTGCACATTTTTTAGTTAAGTTCTTTTAACGATAACAGACAAACCGTTTATTGGTTAACTGTTATACTTTTATTATTTACTTATTAGACTCTAATAAACATTTTGAGACCCGTTAGAACTTTTTGCAATCTGAATTGCACATTTGGCACCATATAGTTCACAAGGCACTTTTTAGGACCTATATAACTAATGTATAGAGCAAATTTTTTAGTTAAGTTCTTTTAACGATAACAGACAAACCTTTTATTGGTTAACTGTTATACTTTTATTATTTACTTATTAGACTCTAATAAACATTTTGAGACCCGTTAGAACTTTTTGCAATGTGAATTGCACATTTGGCACCATATAGTTCGCAAGGCACTTTTTAGGACCTATATAACTAATGTATAGTGCAAATGTTTTAGTTAAGTTCTTTTAACGATAACAGACAAACCTTTTATTGGTTAACTGTTATACTTTTATTATTTACTTATTAGACTCTAATAAACATTTTGAGACCCGTTAGAACTTTTTGCAATGTGAATTGCACATTTGGCATCATATAGTTCACAAGGCACTTTTTAGGACCTATATAACTAATGTATAGTGCAAATTTTTTAGTTAAGTTCTTTTAACGATAACAGACAAACCTTTTATTGGTTAACTGTTATACTTTTATTATTTACTTATTAGACTCTAATAAACATTTTGAGACCCGTTAGAACTTTTTGCAATGTGACTTGCACATTTGGCACCATTTAGTTCACAAGGCACTTTTTAGGACCTATATAACTAATGTATAGTGCAAATTTTTTAGTTAAGTTCTTTTAACGATAACAGACAAACCTTTTATTGGTTAACTGTTATACTTTTATTATTTACTTATTAGACTCTAATAAACATTTTGAGACCCGTTAGAACTTTTTGCAATGTGAATTGCACATTTGGCATCATATAGTTCACAAGGCACTTTTTAGGACCTATATAACTAATGTATAGTGCACATTTTTTAGTTAAGTTCTTTTAACGATAACAGACAAACCTTTTATTGGTTTACTGTTATACTTTTAGTATTTACTTATTAGACTCTAATAAACATTTTGAGACCCATAAGAACTTTTTGCAATGTGAATTGCACATTTGGCACCATATAGTTCACAAGGCAGTTTTTAGGACCTATATAACTAATGTATAGTGCAAATGTTTTAGTTAAGTTCTTTTAACGATAACAGACAAACCTTTTATTGGTTAACTGTTATACTTTTATTATTTACTTATTAGACTCTAATAAACATTTTGAGACCCGTTAGAACTTTTTGCAATATGAATTGCACATTTGGCACCATATAGTTCACAAGGCACTTTTTAGGACCTATATAACTAATGTATAGTGCAAATTTTTTAGTTAAGTTCTTTTAACGATAACAGACAAACCGTTTATTGGTTAACTGTTATACTTTTATTATTTATTTATTAGACTCTAATAAACATTTTGAGATCCGTTAGAACTTTTTGCAATGTGACTTGCACATTTGGCACCATATAGTTCACAAGGCACTTTTTAGGACCTATGTAACTAATGTATAGTGCAAATTTTTTAGTTAAGTTCTTTTAACGATAACAGACAAACCTTTTATTGGTTAACTGTTATACTTTTATTATTTACTTATTAGACTCTAATAAACATTTTGAGACCTGTTAGAACTTTTTGCAATGTGAATTGCACATTTGGCACCATATAGTTCACAAGGCACTTTTTAGGACCTATATAACTAATGTATAGTGCAAATTTTTTAGTTAAATTCTTTTAACGATAACAGACAAACCGTTTATTGGTTAACTGTTATACTTTTATTATTTACTTATTAGACTCTAATAAACATTTTGAGACCCGTTAGAACTTTTTGCAATGTGACTTGCACATTTGGCACCATATAGTTCACAAGGCACTTTTTAGGACCTATATAACTAATGTATAGTGCAAATTTTTTAGTTAAGTTCTTTTAACGATAACAGACAAACCTTTTATTGGTTAACTGTTATACTTTTATTATTTACTTATTAGACTCTAATAAACATTTTGAGACGACGTTAGAAATTTTTGCAATGTGAATTGCACATTTGGCATCATATAGTTCACAAGGCACTTTTTAGGACCTATATAACTAATGTATAGTGCACATTTTTTAGTTAAGTTATTTTAACGATAACAGACAAACCTTTTATTGGTTTACTGTTATACTTTTATTATTTACTTATTAGACTCTAATAAACATTTTGAGACCCGTTAGAACTTTTTGCAATATGAATTGCACATTTGGCACCATATAGTTCACAAGGCACTTTTTAGGACCTATATAACTAATGTATAGTGCAAATGTTTTAGTTAAGTTCTTTTAACGATAACAGACAAACCTTTTATTGGTTAACTGTTATACTTTTATTATTTACTTATTAGACTCTAATAAACATTTTGAGACCCGTTAGAACTTTTTGCAATATGAATTGCACATTTGGCACCATATAGTTCACAAGGCACTTTTTAGGACCTATATAACTAATGTATAGTGCACATTTTTTAGTTAAGTTCTTTTAACGATAACAGACAAACCGTTTATTGGTTAACTGTTATACTTTTATTATTTACTTATTAGACTCTAATAAACATTTTGAGACCCGTTAGAACTTTTTGCAATGTGACTTGCACATTTGGCACCATATAGTTCACAAGGCACTTTTTAGGACCTATATAACTAATGTATAGTGCAAATGTTTTAGTTAAGTTCTTTTAACGATAACAGACAAACCTTTTATTGGTTAACTGTTATACTTTTATTATTTACTTATTAGACTCTAATAAACATTTTGAGACCCGTTAGAACTTTTTGCAATGTGAATTGCACATTTGGCATCATATAGTTCACAAGGCACTTTTTAGGACCTATATAACTAATGTATAGTGCAAATTTTTTAGTTAAGTTCTTTTAACGATAACAGACAAACCTTTTATTGGTTTACTGTTATACTTTTAATATTTACTTATTAGACTCTAATAAACATTTTGAGACCCGTTAGAACTTTTTGCAATGTGAATTGCACATTTGGCACCATATAGTTCACAAGGCAGTTTTTAGGACCTATATAACTAATGTATAGTGCAAATGTTTTAGTTAAGTTCTTTTAACGATAACAGACAAACCTTTTATTGGTTAACTGTTATACTTTTATTATTTACTTATTAGACTCTAATAAACATTTTGAGACCCGTTAGAACTTTTTGCAATGTGAATTGCACATTTGGCATCATATAGTTCACAAGGCACTTTTTAGGACCTATATAACTAATGTATAGTGCACATTTTTTAGTTAAGTTCTTTTAACGATAACAGACAAACCGTTTATTGGTTTACTGTTATACTTTTATTATTTACTTATTAGACTCTAATAAACATTTTGAGACCCGTAAGAACTTTTTGCAATGTGAATTGCACATTTGGCACCATATAGTTCACAAGGCAGTTTTTAGGACCTATATAACTAATGTATAGTGCAAATGTTTTAGTTAAGTTCTTTTAACGATAACAGACAAACCTTTTATTGGTTAACTGTTATACTTTTATTATTTACTTATTAGACTCTAATAAACATTTTGAGACCCGTTAGAACTTTTTGCAATATGAATTGCACATTTGGCACCATATAGTTCACAAGGCACTTTTTAGGACCTATATAACTAATGTATAGTGCAAATTTTTTAGTTAAGTTCTTTTAACGATAACAGACAAACCGTTTATTGGTTAACTGTTATACTTTTATTATTTACTTATTAGACTCTAATAAACATTTTGAGACCCGTTAGAACTTTTTGCAATGTGACTTGCACATTTGGCACCATATAGTTCACAAGGCACTTTTTAGGACCTATGTAACTAATGTATAGTGCAAATTTTTTAGTTAAGTTCTTTTAACGATAACAGACAAACCTTTTATTGGTTAACTGTTATACTTTTATTATTTACTTATTAGACTCTAATAAACATTTTGAGACCTGTTAGAACTTTTTGCAATGTGAATTGCACATTTGGCACCATATAGTTCACAAGGCACTTTTTAGGACCTATATAACTAATGTATAGTGCAAATTTTTTAGTTAAGTTCTTTTAACGATAACAGACAAACCGTTTATTGGTTAACTGTTATACTTTTATTATTTACTTATTAGACTCTAATAAACATTTTGAGACCCGTTAGAACTTTTTGCAATGTGACTTGCACATTTGGCACCATATAGTTCACAAGGCACTTTTTAGGACCTATATAACTAATGTATAGTGCAAATTTTTTAGTTAAGTTCTTTTAACGATAACAGACAAACCTTTTATTGGTTAACTGTTATACTTTTATTATTTACTTATTAGACTCTAATAAACATATTGAGACCCGTTAGAAATTTTTGCAATGTGAATTGCACATTTGGCATCATATAGTTCACAAGGCACTTTTTAGGACCTATATAACTAATGTATAGTGCACATTTTTTAGTTAAGTTCTTTTAACGATAACAGACAAACCTTTTATTGGTTTACTGTTATACTTTTATTATTTACTTATTAGACTCTAATAAACATTTTGAGACCCGTTAGAACTTTTTGCAATATGAATTGCACATTTGGCACCATATAGTTCACAAGGCAGTTTTTAGGACCTATATAACTAATGTATAGTGCAAATGTTTTAGTTAAGTTCTTTTAACGATAACAGACAAACCTTTTATTGGTTAACTGTTATACTTTTATTATTTACTTATTAGACTCTAATAAACATTTTGAGACCCGTTAGAACTTTTTGCAATATGAATTGCACATTTGGCACCATATAGTTCACAAAGCACTTTTTAGGACCTATATAACTAATGTATAGTGCACATTTTTTAGTTAAGTTCTTTTAACGATAACAGACAAACCTTTTATTGGTTAACTGTTATACTTTTATTATTTACTTATTAGACTCTAATAAACATTTTGAGACCCGTTAGAACTTTTTGCAATCTGAATTGCACATTTGGCACCATATAGTTCACAAGGCACTTTTTAGGACCTATATAACTAATGTATAGAGCAAATTTTTTAGTTAAGTTCTTTTAACGATAACAGACAAACCTTTTATTGGTTAACTGTTATACTTTTATTATTTACTTATTAGACTCTAATAAACATTTTGAGACCCGTTAGAACTTTTTGCAATGTGAATTGCACATTTGGCACCATATAGTTCACAAGGCACTTTTTAGGACCTATATAACTAATGTATAGTGCAAATGTTTTAGTTAAGTTCTTTTAACGATAACAGACAAACCTTTTATTGGTTAACTGTTATACTTTTATTATTTACTTATTAGACTCTAATAAACATTTTGAGACCCGTTAGAACTTTTTGCAATGTGAATTGCACATTTGGCATCATATAGTTCACAAGGCACTTTTTAGGACCTATATAACTAATGTATAGTGCAAATTTTTTAGTTAAGTTCTTTTAACGATAACAGACAAACCTTTTATTGGTTAACTGTTATACTTTTATTATTTACTTATTAGACTCTAATAAACATTTTGAGACCCGTTAGAACTTTTTGCAATGTGACTTGCACATTTGGCACCATATAGTTCACAAGGCACTTTTTAGGACCTATATAACTAATGTATAGTGCAAATTTTTTAGTTAAGTTCTTTTAACGATAACAGACAAACCTTTTATTGGTTAACTGTTATACTTTTATTATTTACTTATTAGACTCTAATAAACATTTTGAGACCCGTTAGAACTTTTTGCAATGTGAATTGCACATTTGGCATCATATAGTTCACAAGGCAGTTTTTAGGACCTATATAACTAATGTATAGTGCACATTTTTTAGTTAAGTTCTTTTAACGATAACAGACAAACCTTTTATTGGTTTACTGTTATACTTTTAGTATTTACTTATTAGACTCTAATAAACATTTTGAGACCCGTAAGAACTTTTTGCAATGTGAATTGCACATTTGGCACCATATAGTTCACAAGGCAGTTTTTAGGACCTATATAACTAATGTATAGTGCAAATGTTTTAGTTAAGTTCTTTTAACGATAACAGACAAACCGTTTATTGGTTAACTGTTATACTTTTATTATTTATTTATTAGACTCTAATAAACATTTTGAGATCCGTTAGAACTTTTTGCAATGTGACTTGCACATTTGGCACCATATAGTTCACAAGGCACTTTTTAGGACCTATGTAACTAATGTATAGTGCAAATTTTTTAGTTAAGTTCTTTTAACGATAACAGACAAACCTTTTATTGGTTAACTGTTATACTTTTATTATTTACTTATTAGACTCTAATAAACATTTTGAGACCTGTTAGAACTTTTTGCAATGTGAATTGCACATTTGGCACCATATAGTTCACAAGGCACTTTTTAGGACCTATATAACTAATGTATAGTGCAAATTTTTTAGTTAAGTTCTTTTAACGATAACAGACAAACCGTTTATTGGTTAACTGTTATACTTTTATTATTTACTTATTAGACTCTAATAAACATTTTGAGACCCGTTAGAACTTTTTGCAATGTGACTTGCACATTTGGCACCATATAGTTCACAAGGCACTTTTTAGGACCTATATAACTAATGTATAGTGCAAATTTTTTAGTTAAGTTCTTTTAACGATAACAGACAAACCTTTTATTGGTTAACTGTTATACTTTTATTATTTACTTATTAGACTCTAATAAACATTTTGAGACCCGTTAGAACTTTTTGCAATGTGAATTGCACATTTGGCATCATATAGTTCACAAGGCACTTTTTAGGACCTATATAACTAATGTATAGTGCACATTTTTTAGTTAAGTTATTTTAACGATAACAGACAAACCGTTTATTGGTTTACTGTTATACTTTTATTATTTACTTATTAGACTCTAATAAACATTTTGAGACCCGTAAGAACTTTTTGCAATGTGAATTGCACATTTGGCACCATATAGTTCACAAGGCAGTTTTTAGGACCTATATAACTAATGTATAGTGCAAATGTTTTAGTTAAGTTCTTTTAACGATAACAGACAAACCTTTTATTGGTTAACTGTTATACTTTTATTATTTACTTATTAGACTCTAATAAACATTTTGAGACCCGTTAGAACTTTTTGCAATATGAATTGCACATTTGGCACCATATAGTTCACAAGGCACTTTTTAGGACCTATATAACTAATGTATAGTGCACATTTTTTAGTTAAGTTCTTTTAACGATAACAGACAAACCGTTTATTGGTTAACTGTTATACTTTTATTATTTACTTATTAGACTCTAATAAACATTTTGAGACCCGTTAGAACTTTTTGCAATGTGACTTGCACATTTGGCACCATATAGTTCACAAGGCACTTTTTAGGACCTATGTAACTAATGTATAGTGCAAATTTTTTAGTTAAGTTCTTTTAACGATAACAGACAAACCTTTTATTGGTTAACTGTTATACTTTTATTATTTACTTATTAGACTCTAATAAACATTTTGAGACCTGTTAGAACTTTTTGCAATGTGAATTGCACATTTGGCACCATATAGTTCACAAGGCACTTTTTAGGACCTATATAACTAATGTATAGTGCAAATTTTTTAGTTAAGTTCTTTTAACGATAACAGACAAACCGTTTATTGGTTAACTGTTATACTTTTATTATTTACTTATTAGACTCTAATAAACATTTTGAGACCCGTTAGAACTTTTTGCAATGTGACTTGCACATTTGGCACCATATAGTTCACAAGGCACTTTTTAGGACCTATATAACTAATGTATAGTGCAAATTTTTTAGTTAAGTTCTTTTAACGATAACAGACAAACCTTTTATTGGTTAACTGTTATACTTTTATTATTTACTTATTAGACTCTAATAAACATTTTGAGACCCGTTAGAAATTTTTGCAATGTGAATTGCACATTTGGCATCATATAGTTCACAAGGCACTTTTTAGGACCTATATAACTAATGTATAGTGCACATTTTTTAGTTAAGTTCTTTTAACGATAACAGACAAACCTTTTATTGGTTTACTGTTATACTTTTATTATTTACTTATTAGACTCTAATAAACATTTTGAGACCCGTTAGAACTTTTTGCAATATGAATTGCACATTTGGCACCATATAGTTCACAAGGCAGTTTTTAGGACCTATATAACTAATGTATAGTGCAAATGTTTTAGTTAAGTTCTTTTAACGATAACAGACAAACCTTTAATTGGTTAACTGTTATACTTTTATTATTTACTTATTAGACTCTAATAAACATTTTGAGACCCGTTAGGACTTTTTGCAATATGAATTGCACATTTGGCACCATATAGTTCACAAAGCACTTTTTAGGACCTATATAACTAATGTATAGTGCACATTTTTTAGTTAAGTTCTTTTAACGATAACAGACAAACCTTTTATTGGTTAACTGTTATACTTTTATTATTTACTTATTAGACTCTAATAAACATTTTGAGACCCGTTAGAACTTTTTGCAATCTGAATTGCACATTTGGCACCATATAGTTCACAAGGCACTTTTTAGGACCTATATAACTAATGTATAGAGCAAATTTTTTAGTTAAGTTCTTTTAACGATAACAGACAAACCTTTTATTGGTTAACTGTTATACTTTTATTATTTACTTATTAGACTCTAATAAACATTTTGAGACCCGTTAGAACTTTTTGCAATGTGAATTGCACATTTGGCACCATATAGTTCACAAGGCACTTTTTAGGACCTATATAACTAATGTATAGTGCAAATGTTTTAGTTAAGTTCTTTTAACGATAACAGACAAACCTTTTATTGGTTAACTGTTATACTTTTATTATTTACTTATTAGACTCTAATAAACATTTTGAGACCCGTTAGAACTTTTTGCAATGTGAATTGCACATTTGGCATCATATAGTTCACAAGGCACTTTTTAGGACCTATATAACTAATGTATAGTGCAAATTTTTTAGTTAAGTTCTTTTAACGATAACAGACAAACCTTTTATTGGTTAACTGTTATACTTTTATTATTTACTTATTAGACTCTAATAAACATTTTGAGACCCGTTAGAACTTTTTGCAATGTGACTTGCACATTTGGCACCATATAGTTCACAAGGCACTTTTTAGGACCTATATAACTAATGTATAGTGCAAATTTTTTAGTTAAGTTCTTTTAACGATAACAGACAAACCTTTTATTGGTTAACTGTTATACTTTTATTATTTACTTATTAGACTCTAATAAACATTTTGAGACCCGTTAGAACTTTTTGCAATGTGAATTGCACATTTGGCATCATATAGTTCACAAGGCAGTTTTTAGGACCTATATAACTAATGTATAGTGCACATTTTTTAGTTAAGTTCTTTTAACGATAACAGACAAACCTTTTATTGGTTAACTGTTATACTTTTATTATTTACTTATTAGACTCTAATAAACATTTTGAGACCTGTTAGAACTTTTTGCAATGTGAATTGCACATTTGGCACCATATAGTTCACAAGGCACTTTTTAGGACCTATATAACTAATGTATAGTGCAAATTTTTTAGTTAAGTTCTTTTAACGATAACAGACAAACCGTTTATTGGTTAACTGTTATACTTTTATTATTTACTTATTAGACTCTAATAAACATTTTGAGACCCGTTAGAACTTTTTGCAATGTGACTTGCACATTTGGCACCATATAGTTCACAAGGCACTTTTTAGGACCTATATAACTAATGTATAGTGCAAATTTTTTAGTTAAGTTCTTTTAACGATAACAGACAAACCTTTTATTGGTTAACTGTTATACTTTTATTATTTACTTATTAGACTCTAATAAACATTTTGAGACCCGTTAGAACTTTTTGCAATGTGAATTGCACATTTGGCATCATATAGTTCACAAGGCACTTTTTAGGACCTATATAACTAATGTATAGTGCACATTTTTTAGTTAAGTTATTTTAACGATAACAGACAAACCTTTTATTGGTTTACTGTTATACTTTTATTATTTACTTATTAGACTCTAATAAACATTTTGAGACCCGTTAGGACTTTTTGCAATATGAATTGCACATTTGGCACCATATAGTTCACAAGGCAGTTTTTAGGACCTATATAACTAATGTATAGTGCAAATGTTTTAGTTAAGTTCTTTTAACGATAACAGACAAACCTTTTATTGGTTAACTGTTATACTTTTATTATTTACTTATTAGACTCTAATAAACATTTTGAGACCCGTTAGAACTTTTTGCAATATGAATTGCACATTTGGCACCATATAGTTCACAAGGCACTTTTTAGGACCTATATAACTAATGTATAGTGCAAATTTTTTAGTTAAGTTCTTTTAACGATAACAGACAAACCGTTTATTGGTTAACTGTTATACTTTTATTATTTACTTATTAGACTCTAATAAACATTTTGAGACCCGTTAGAACTTTTTGCAATGTGACTTGCACATTTGGCACCATATAGTTCACAAGGCACTTTTTAGGACCTATATAACTAATGTATAGTGCAAATGTTTTAGTTAAGTTCTTTTAACGATAACAGACAAACCTTTTATTGGTTTACTGTTATACTTTTAATATTTACTTATTAGACTCTAATAAACATTTTGAGACCCGTTAGAACTTCTTGCAATGTGAATTGCACATTTGGCACCATATAGTTCACAAGGCAGTTTTTAGGACCTATATAACTAATGTATAGTGCAAATGTTTTAGTTAATTTCTTTTAACGATAACAGACAAACCGTTTATTGGTTAACTGTTATACTTTTATTATTTACTTATTAGACTCTAATAAACATTTTGAGACCCGTTAGAACTTTTTGCAATGTGAATTGCACATTTGGCATCATATAGTTCACAAGGCACTTTTTAGGACCTATATAACTAATGTATAGTGCACATTTTTTAGTTAAGTTCTTTTAACGATAACAGACAAACCGTTTATTGGTTTACTGTTATACTTTTATTATTTACTTATTAGACTCTAATAAACATTTTGAGACCCGTAAGAACTTTTTGCAATGTGAATTGCACATTTGGCACCATATAGTTCACAAGGCAGTTTTTAGGACCTATATAACTAATGTATAGTGCAAATGTTTTAGTTAAGTTCTTTTAACGATAACAGACAAACCTTTTATTGGTTAACTGTTATACTTTTATTATTTACTTATTAGACTCTAATAAACATTTTGAGACCCGTTAGAACTTTTTGCAATATGAATTGCACATTTGGCACCATATAGTTCACAAGGCACTTTTTAGGACCTATATAACTAATGTATAGTGCAAATTTTTTAGTTAAGTTCTTTTAACGATAACAGACAAACCGTTTATTGGTTAACTGTTATACTTTTATTATTTACTTATTAGACTCTAATAAACATTTTGAGACCCGTTAGAACTTTTTGCAATGTGACTTGCACATTTGGCACCATATAGTTCACAAGGCACTTTTTAGGACCTATGTAACTAATGTATAGTGCAAATTTTTTAGTTAAGTTCTTTTAACGATAACAGACAAACCTTTTATTGGTTAACTGTTATACTTTTATTATTTACTTATTAGACTCTAATAAACATTTTGAGACCTGTTAGAACTTTTTGCAATGTGAATTGCACATTTGGCACCATATAGTTCACAAGGCACTTTTTAGGACCTATATAACTAATGTATAGTGCAAATTTTTTAGTTAAGTTCTTTTAACGATAACAGACAAACCGTTTATTGGTTAACTGTTATACTTTTATTATTTACTTATTAGACTCTAATAAACATTTTGAGACCCGTTAGAACTTTTTGCAATGTGACTTGCACATTTGGCACCATATAGTTCACAAGGCACTTTTTAGGACCTATATAACTAATGTATAGTGCAAATTTTTTAGTTAAGTTCTTTTAACGATAACAGACAAACCTTTTATTGGTTAACTGTTATACTTTTATTATTTACTTATTAGACTCTAATAAACATTTTGAGACCCGTTAGAAATTTTTGCAATGTGAATTGCACATTTGGCATCATATAGTTCTCAAGGCACTTTTTAGGACCTATATAACTAATGTATAGTGCACATTTTTTAGTTAAGTTCTTTTGACGATAACAGACAAACCTTTTATTGGTTAACTGTTATACTTTTATTATTTACTTATTAGACTCTAATAAACATTTTGAGACCCGTTAGAACTTTTTGCAATATGAATTGCACATTTGGCACCATATAGTTCACAAGGCAGTTTTTAGGACCTATATAACTAATGTATAGTGCAAATGTTTTAGTTAAGTTCTTTTAACGATAACAGACAAACCTTTTATTGGTTAACTGTTATACTTTTATTATTTACTTATTAGACTCTAATAAACATTTTGAGACCCGTTAGGACTTTTTGCAATATGAATTGCACATTTGGCACCATATAGTTCACAAAGCACTTTTTAGGACCTATATAACTAATGTATAGTGCACATTTTTTAGTTAAGTTCTTTTAACGATAACAGACAAACCGTTTATTGGTTAACTGTTATACTTTTATTATTTACTTATTAGACTCTAATAAACATTTTGAGACCCGTTAGAACTTTTTGCAATCTGAATTGCACATTTGGCACCATATAGTTCACAAGGCACTTTTTAGGACCTATATAACTAATGTATAGAGCAAATTTTTTAGTTAAGTTCTTTTAACGATAACAGACAAACCTTTTATTGGTTAACTGTTATACTTTTATTATTTACTTATTAGACTCTAATAAACATTTTGAGACCCGTTAGAACTTTTTGCAATGTGAATTGCACATTTGGCACCATATAGTTCACAAGGCACTTTTTAGGACCTATATAACTAATGTATAGTGCAAATGTTTTAGTTAAGTTCTTTTAACGATAACAGACAAACCTTTTATTGGTTAACTGTTATACTTTTATTATTTACTTATTAGACTCTAATAAACATTTTGAGACCCGTTAGAACTTTTTGCAATGTGAATTGCACATTTGGCATCATATAGTTCACAAGGCACTTTTTAGGACCTATATAACTAATGTATAGTGCAAATTTTTTAGTTAAGTTCTTTTAACGATAACAGACAAACCTTTTATTGGTTAACTGTTATACTTTTATTATTTACTTATTAGACTCTAATAAACATTTTGAGACCCGTTAGAACTTTTTGCAATGTGACTTGCACATTTGGCACCATATAGTTCACAAGGCACTTTTTAGGACCTATATAACTAATGTATAGTGCAAATTTTTTAGTTAAGTTCTTTTAACGATAACAGACAAACCTTTTATTGGTTAACTGTTATACTTTTATTATTTACTTATTAGACTCTAATAAACATTTTGAGACCCGTTAGAACTTTTTGCAATGTGAATTGCACATTTGGCATCATATAGTTCACAAGGCACTTTTTAGGACCTATATAACTAATGTATAGTGCACATTTTTTAGTTAAGTTCTTTTAACGATAACAGACAAACCTTTTATTGGTTTACTGTTATACTTTTAGTATTTACTTATTAGACTCTAGTAAACATTTTGAGACCCGTAAGAACTTTTTGCAATGTGAATTGCACATTTGGCACCATATAGTTCACAAGGCAGTTTTTAGGACCTATATAACTAATGTATAGTGCAAATGTTTTAGTTAAGTTCTTTTAACGATAACAGACAAACCTTTTATTGGTTAACTGTTATACTTTTATTATTTACTTATTAGACTCTAATAAACATTTTGAGACCCGTTAGAACTTTTTGCAATATGAATTGCACATTTGGCACCATATAGTTCACAAGGCACTTTTTAGGACCTATATAACTAATGTATAGTGCAAATTTTTTAGTTAAGTTCTTTTAACGATAACAGACAAACCTTTTATTGGTTAACTGTTATACTTTTATTATTTATTTATTAGACTCTAATAAACATTTTGAGATCCGTTAGAACTTTTTGCAATGTAACTTGCACATTTGGCACCATATAGTTCACAAGGCACTTTTTAGGACCTATATAACTAATGTATAGTGCAAATTTTTTAGTTAAGTTCTTTTAACGATAACAGACAAACCTTTTATTGGTTAACTGTTATACTTTTATTATTTACTTATTAGACTCTAATAAACATTTTGAGACCCGTTAGAAATTTTTGCAATGTGAATTGCACATTTGGCATCATATAGTTCACAAGGCACTTTTTAGGACCTATATAACTAATGTATAGTGCACATTTTTTAGTTAAGTTCTTTTAACGATAACAGACAAACCTTTTATTGGTTTACTGTTATACTTTTATTATTTACTTATTAGACTCTAATAAACATTTTGAGACCCGTTAGAACTTTTTGCAATATGAATTGCACATTTGGCACCATATAGTTCACAAGGCAGTTTTTAGGACCTATATAACTAATGTATAGTGCAAATGTTTTAGTTAAGTTCTTTTAACGATAACAGACAAACCTTTTATTGGTTAACTGTTATACTTTTATTATTTACTTATTAGACTCTAATAAACATTTTGAGACCCGTTAGAAATTTTTGCAATATGAATTGCACATTTGGCACCATATAGTTCACAAAGCACTTTTTAGGACCTATATAACTAATGTATAGTGCACATTTTTTAGTTAAGTTCTTTTAACGATAACAGACAAACCTTTTATTGGTTAACTGTTATACTTTTATTATTTACTTATTAGACTCTAATAAACATTTTGAGACCCGTTAGAACTTTTTGCAATCTGAATTGCACATTTGGCACCATATAGTTCACAAGGCACTTTTTAGGACCTATATAACTAATGTATAGAGCAAATTTTTTAGTTAAGTTCTTTTAACGATAACAGACAAACCTTTTATTGGTTAACTGTTATACTTTTATTATTTACTTATTAGACTCTAATAAACATTTTGAGACCCGTTAGAACTTTTTGCAATGTGAATTGCACATTTGGCACCATATAGTTCACAAGGCACTTTTTAGGACCTATATAACTAATGTATAGTGCAAATGTTTTAGTTAAGTTCTTTTAACGATAACAGACAAACCTTTTATTGGTTAACTGTTATACTTTTATTATTTACTTATTAGACTCTAATAAACATTTTGAGACCCGTTAGAACTTTTTGCAATGTGAATTGCACATTTGGCATCATATAGTTCACAAGGCACTTTTTAGGACCTATATAACTAATGTATAGTGCAAATTTTTTAGTTAAGTTCTTTTAACGATAACAGACAAACCTTTTATTGGTTAACTGTTATACTTTTATTATTTACTTATTAGACTCTAATAAACATTTTGAGACCCGTTAGAACTTTTTGCAATGTGACTTGCACATTTGGCACCATATAGTTCACAAGGCACTTTTTAGGACCTATATAACTAATGTATAGTGCAAATTTTTTAGTTAAGTTCTTTTAACGATAACAGACAAACCTTTTATTGGTTAACTGTTATACTTTTATTATTTACTTATTAGACTCTAATAAACATTTTGAGACCCGTTAGAACTTTTTGCAATGTGAATTGCACATTTGGCATCATATAGTTCACAAGGCAGTTTTTAGGACCTATATAACTAATGTATAGTGCACATTTTTTAGTTAAGTTCTTTTAACGATAACAGACAAACCTTTTATTGGTTTACTGTTATACTTTTAGTATTTACTTATTAGACTCTAATAAACATTTTGAGACCCGTAAGAACTTTTTGCAATGTGAATTGCACATTTGGCACCATATAGTTCACAAGGCAGTTTTTAGGACCTATATAACTAATGTATAGTGCAAATGTTTTAGTTAAGTTCTTTTAACGATAACAGACAAACCGTTTATTGGTTAACTGTTATACTTTTATTATTTATTTATTAGACTCTAATAAACATTTTGAGATCCGTTAGAACTTTTTGCAATGTGACTTGCACATTTGGCACCATATAGTTCACAAGGCACTTTTTAGGACCTATGTAACTAATGTATAGTGCAAATTTTTTAGTTAAGTTCTTTTAACGATAACAGACAAACCTTTTATTGGTTAACTGTTATACTTTTATTATTTACTTATTAGACTCTAATAAACATTTTGAGACCTGTTAGAACTTTTTGCAATGTGAATTGCACATTTGGCACCATATAGTTCACAAGGCACTTTTTAGGACCTATATAACTAATGTATAGTGCAAATTTTTTAGTTAAGTTCTTTTAACGATAACAGACAAACCGTTTATTGGTTAACTGTTATACTTTTATTATTTACTTATTAGACTCTAATAAACATTTTGAGACCCGTTAGAACTTTTTGCAATGTGACTTGCACATTTGGCACCATATAGTTCACAAGGCACTTTTTAGGACCTATATAACTAATGTATAGTGCAAATTTTTTAGTTAAGTTCTTTTAACGATAACAGACAAACCTTTTATTGGTTAACTGTTATACTTTTATTATTTACTTATTAGACTCTAATAAACATTTTGAGACCCGTTAGAACTTTTTGCAATGTGAATTGCACATTTGGCATCATATAGTTCACAAGGCACTTTTTAGGACCTATATAACTAATGTATAGTGCACATTTTTTAGTTAAGTTATTTTAACGATAACAGACAAACCGTTTATTGGTTTACTGTTATACTTTTATTATTTACTTATTAGACTCTAATAAACATTTTGAGACCCGTAAGAACTTTTTGCAATGTGAATTGCACATTTGGCACCATATAGTTCACAAGGCAGTTTTTAGGACCTATATAACTAATGTATAGTGCAAATGTTTTAGTTAAGTTCTTTTAACGATAACAGACAAACCTTTTATTGGTTAACTGTTATACTTTTATTATTTACTTATTAGACTCTAATAAACATTTTGAGACCCGTTAGAACTTTTTGCAATATGAATTGCACATTTGGCACCATATAGTTCACAAGGCACTTTTTAGGACCTATATAACTAATGTATAGTGCACATTTTTTAGTTAAGTTCTTTTAACGATAACAGACAAACCGTTTATTGGTTAACTGTTATACTTTTATTATTTACTTATTAGACTCTAATAAACATTTTGAGACCCGTTAGAACTTTTTGCAATGTGACTTGCACATTTGGCACCATATAGTTCACAAGGCACTTTTTAGGACCTATGTAACTAATGTATAGTGCAAATTTTTTAGTTAAGTTCTTTTAACGATAACAGACAAACCTTTTATTGGTTAACTGTTATACTTTTATTATTTACTTATTAGACTCTAATAAACATTTTGAGACCTGTTAGAACTTTTTGCAATGTGAATTGCACATTTGGCACCATATAGTTCACAAGGCACTTTTTAGGACCTATATAACTAATGTATAGTGCAAATTTTTTAGTTAAGTTCTTTTAACGATAACAGACAAACCGTTTATTGGTTAACTGTTATACTTTTATTATTTACTTATTAGACTCTAATAAACATTTTGAGACCCGTTAGAACTTTTTGCAATGTGACTTGCACATTTGGCACCATATAGTTCACAAGGCACTTTTTAGGACCTATATAACTAATGTATAGTGCAAATTTTTTAGTTAAGTTCTTTTAACGATAACAGACAAACCTTTTATTGGTTAACTGTTATACTTTTATTATTTACTTATTAGACTCTAATAAACATTTTGAGACCCGTTAGAAATTTTTGCAATGTGAATTGCACATTTGGCATCATATAGTTCACAAGGCACTTTTTAGGACCTATATAACTAATGTATAGTGCACATTTTTTAGTTAAGTTCTTTTAACGATAACAGACAAACCTTTTATTGGTTTACTGTTATACTTTTATTATTTACTTATTAGACTCTAATAAACATTTTGAGACCCGTTAGAACTTTTTGCAATATGAATTGCACATTTGGCACCATATAGTTCACAAGGCAGTTTTTAGGACCTATATAACTAATGTATAGTGCAAATGTTTTAGTTAAGTTCTTTTAACGATAACAGACAAACCTTTAATTGGTTAACTGTTATACTTTTATTATTTACTTATTAGACTCTAATAAACATTTTGAGACCCGTTAGGACTTTTTGCAATATGAATTGCACATTTGGCACCATATAGTTCACAAAGCACTTTTTAGGACCTATATAACTAATGTATAGTGCACATTTTTTAGTTAAGTTCTTTTAACGATAACAGACAAACCTTTTATTGGTTAACTGTTATACTTTTATTATTTACTTATTAGACTCTAATAAACATTTTGAGACCCGTTAGAACTTTTTGCAATCTGAATTGCACATTTGGCACCATATAGTTCACAAGGCACTTTTTAGGACCTATATAACTAATGTATAGAGCAAATTTTTTAGTTAAGTTCTTTTAACGATAACAGACAAACCTTTTATTGGTTAACTGTTATACTTTTATTATTTACTTATTAGACTCTAATAAACATTTTGAGACCCGTTAGAACTTTTTGCAATGTGAATTGCACATTTGGCACCATATAGTTCACAAGGCACTTTTTAGGACCTATATAACTAATGTATAGTGCAAATGTTTTAGTTAAGTTCTTTTAACGATAACAGACAAACCTTTTATTGGTTAACTGTTATACTTTTATTATTTACTTATTAGACTCTAATAAACATTTTGAGACCCGTTAGAACTTTTTGCAATGTGAATTGCACATTTGGCATCATATAGTTCACAAGGCACTTTTTAGGACCTATATAACTAATGTATAGTGCAAATTTTTTAGTTAAGTTCTTTTAACGATAACAGACAAACCTTTTATTGGTTAACTGTTATACTTTTATTATTTACTTATTAGACTCTAATAAACATTTTGAGACCCGTTAGAACTTTTTGCAATGTGACTTGCACATTTGGCACCATATAGTTCACAAGGCACTTTTTAGGACCTATATAACTAATGTATAGTGCAAATTTTTTAGTTAAGTTCTTTTAACGATAACAGACAAACCTTTTATTGGTTAACTGTTATACTTTTATTATTTACTTATTAGACTCTAATAAACATTTTGAGACCCGTTAGAACTTTTTGCAATGTGAATTGCACATTTGGCATCATATAGTTCACAAGGCAGTTTTTAGGACCTATATAACTAATGTATAGTGCACATTTTTTAGTTAAGTTCTTTTAACGATAACAGACAAACCTTTTATTGGTTAACTGTTATACTTTTATTATTTACTTATTAGACTCTAATAAACATTTTGAGACCTGTTAGAACTTTTTGCAATGTGAATTGCACATTTGGCACCATATAGTTCACAAGGCACTTTTTAGGACCTATATAACTAATGTATAGTGCAAATTTTTTAGTTAAGTTCTTTTAACGATAACAGACAAACCGTTTATTGGTTAACTGTTATACTTTTATTATTTACTTATTAGACTCTAATAAACATTTTGAGACCCGTTAGAACTTTTTGCAATGTGACTTGCACATTTGGCACCATATAGTTCACAAGGCACTTTTTAGGACCTATATAACTAATGTATAGTGCAAATTTTTTAGTTAAGTTCTTTTAACGATAACAGACAAACCTTTTATTGGTTAACTGTTATACTTTTATTATTTACTTATTAGACTCTAATAAACATTTTGAGACCCGTTAGAACTTTTTGCAATGTGAATTGCACATTTGGCATCATATAGTTCACAAGGCACTTTTTAGGACCTATATAACTAATGTATAGTGCACATTTTTTAGTTAAGTTATTTTAACGATAACAGACAAACCTTTTATTGGTTTACTGTTATACTTTTATTATTTACTTATTAGACTCTAATAAACATTTTGAGACCCGTTAGGACTTTTTGCAATATGAATTGCACATTTGGCACCATATAGTTCACAAGGCAGTTTTTAGGACCTATATAACTAATGTATAGTGCAAATGTTTTAGTTAAGTTCTTTTAACGATAACAGACAAACCTTTTATTGGTTAACTGTTATACTTTTATTATTTACTTATTAGACTCTAATAAACATTTTGAGACCCGTTAGAACTTTTTGCAATATGAATTGCACATTTGGCACCATATAGTTCACAAGGCACTTTTTAGGACCTATATAACTAATGTATAGTGCAAATTTTTTAGTTAAGTTCTTTTAACGATAACAGACAAACCGTTTATTGGTTAACTGTTATACTTTTATTATTTACTTATTAGACTCTAATAAACATTTTGAGACCCGTTAGAACTTTTTGCAATGTGACTTGCACATTTGGCACCATATAGTTCACAAGGCACTTTTTAGGACCTATATAACTAATGTATAGTGCAAATGTTTTAGTTAAGTTCTTTTAACGATAACAGACAAACCTTTTATTGGTTTACTGTTATACTTTTAATATTTACTTATTAGACTCTAATAAACATTTTGAGACCCGTTAGAACTTCTTGCAATGTGAATTGCACATTTGGCACCATATAGTTCACAAGGCAGTTTTTAGGACCTATATAACTAATGTATAGTGCAAATGTTTTAGTTAATTTCTTTTAACGATAACAGACAAACCGTTTATTGGTTAACTGTTATACTTTTATTATTTACTTATTAGATTCTAATAAACATTTTGAGACCCGTTAGAACTTTTTGCAATGTGAATTGCACATTTGGCATCATATAGTTCACAAGGCACTTTTTAGGACCTATATAACTAATGTATAGTGCACATTTTTTAGTTAAGTTCTTTTAACGATAACAGACAAACCGTTTATTGGTTTACTGTTATACTTTTATTATTTACTTATTAGACTCTAATAAACATTTTGAGACCCGTAAGAACTTTTTGCAATGTGAATTGCACATTTGGCACCATATAGTTCACAAGGCAGTTTTTAGGACCTATATAACTAATGTATAGTGCAAATGTTTTAGTTAAGTTCTTTTAACGATAACAGACAAACCTTTTATTGGTTAACTGTTATACTTTTATTATTTACTTATTAGACTCTAATAAACATTTTGAGACCCGTTAGAACTTTTTGCAATATGAATTGCACATTTGGCACCATATAGTTCACAAGGCACTTTTTAGGACCTATATAACTAATGTATAGTGCAAATTTTTTAGTTAAGTTCTTTTAACGATAACAGACAAACCGTTTATTGGTTAACTGTTATACTTTTATTATTTACTTATTAGACTCTAATAAACATTTTGAGACCCGTTAGAACTTTTTGCAATGTGACTTGCACATTTGGCACCATATAGTTCACAAGGCACTTTTTAGGACCTATATAACTAATGTATAGTGCAAATTTTTTAGTTAAGTTCTTTTAACGATAACAGACAAACCTTTTATTGGTTAACTGTTATACTTTTATTATTTACTTATTAGACTCTAATAAACATTTTGAGACCTGTTAGAACTTTTTGCAATGTGAATTGCACATTTGGCACCATATAGTTCACAAGGCACTTTTTAGGACCTATATAACTAATGTATAGTGCAAATTTTTTAGTTAAGTTCTTTTAACGATAACAGACAAACCGTTTATTGGTTAACTGTTATACTTTTATTATTTACTTATTAGACTCTAATAAACATTTTGAGACCCGTTAGAACTTTTTGCAATGTGACTTGCACATTTGGCACCATATAGTTCACAAGGCACTTTTTAGGACCTATATAACTAATGTATAGTGCAAATTTTTTAGTTAAGTTCTTTTAACGATAACAGACAAACCTTTTATTGGTTAACTGTTATACTTTTATTATTTACTTATTAGACTCTAATAAACATTTTGAGACCCGTTAGAAATTTTTGCAATGTGAATTGCACATTTGGCATCATATAGTTCTCAAGGCACTTTTTAGGACCTATATAACTAATGTATAGTGCACATTTTTTAGTTAAGTTCTTTTGACGATAACAGACAAACCTTTTATTGGTTAACTGTTATACTTTTATTATTTACTTATTAGACTCTAATAAACATTTTGAGACCCGTTAGAACTTTTTGCAATATGAATTGCACATTTGGCACCATATAGTTCACAAGGCAGTTTTTAGGACCTATATAACTAATGTATAGTGCAAATGTTTTAGTTAAGTTCTTTTAACGATAACAGACAAACCTTTTATTGGTTAACTGTTATACTTTTATTATTTACTTATTAGACTCTAATAAACATTTTGAGACCCGTTAGGACTTTTTGCAATATGAATTGCACATTTGGCACCATATAGTTCACAAAGCACTTTTTAGGACCTATATAACTAATGTATAGTGCACATTTTTTAGTTAAGTTCTTTTAACGATAACAGACAAACCGTTTATTGGTTAACTGTTATACTTTTATTATTTACTTATTAGACTCTAATAAACATTTTGAGACCCGTTAGAAGTTTTTGCAATCTGAATTGCACATTTGGCACCATATAGTTCACAAGGCACTTTTTAGGACCTATATAACTAATGTATAGAGCAAATTTTTTAGTTAAGTTCTTTTAACGATAACAGACAAACCTTTTATTGGTTAACTGTTATACTTTTATTATTTACTTATTAGACTCTAATAAACATTTTGAGACCCGTTAGAACTTTTTGCAATGTGAATTGCACATTTGGCACCATATAGTTCACAAGGCACTTTTTAGGACCTATATAACTAATGTATAGTGCAAATGTTTTAGTTAAGTTCTTTTAACGATAACAGACAAACCTTTTATTGGTTAACTGTTATACTTTTATTATTTACTTATTAGACTCTAATAAACATTTTGAGACCCGTTAGAACTTTTTGCAATGTGAATTGCACATTTGGCATCATATAGTTCACAAGGCACTTTTTAGGACCTATATAACTAATGTATAGTGCAAATTTTTTAGTTAAGTTCTTTTAACGATAACAGACAAACCTTTTATTGGTTAACTGTTATACTTTTATTATTTACTTATTAGACTCTAATAAACATTTTGAGACCCGTTAGAACTTTTTGCAATGTGACTTGCACATTTGGCACCATATAGTTCACAAGGCACTTTTTAGGACCTATATAACTAATGTATAGTGCAAATTTTTTAGTTAAGTTCTTTTAACGATAACAGACAAACCTTTTATTGGTTAACTGTTATACTTTTATTATTTACTTATTAGACTCTAATAAACATTTTGAGACCCGTTAGAACTTTTTGCAATGTGAATTGCACATTTGGCATCATATAGTTCACAAGGCACTTTTTAGGACCTATATAACTAATGTATAGTGCACATTTTTTAGTTAAGTTCTTTTAACGATAACAGACAAACCTTTTATTGGTTTACTGTTATACTTTTAGTATTTACTTATTAGACTCTAGTAAACATTTTGAGACCCGTAAGAACTTTTTGCAATGTGAATTGCACATTTGGCACCATATAGTTCACAAGGCAGTTTTTAGGACCTATATAACTAATGTATAGTGCAAATGTTTTAGTTAAGTTCTTTTAACGATAACAGACAAACCTTTTATTGGTTAACTGTTATACTTTTATTATTTACTTATTAGACTCTAATAAACATTTTGAGACCCGTTAGAACTTTTTGCAATATGAATTGCACATTTGGCACCATATAGTTCACAAGGCACTTTTTAGGACCTATATAACTAATGTATAGTGCAAATTTTTTAGTTAAGTTCTTTTAACGATAACAGACAAACCTTTTATTGGTTAACTGTTATACTTTTATTATTTATTTATTAGACTCTAATAAACATTTTGAGATCCGTTAGAACTTTTTGCAATGTAACTTGCACATTTGGCACCATATAGTTCACAAGGCACTTTTTAGGACCTATGTAACTAATGTATAGTGCACATTTTTTAGTTAAGTTCTTTTAACGATAACAGACAAACCTTTTATTGGTTAACTGTTATACTTTTATTATTTACTTATTAGACTCTAATAAACATTTTGAGACCTGTTAGAACTTTTTGCAATGTGAATTGCACATTTGGCACCATATAGTTCACAAGGCACTTTTTAGGACCTATATAACTAATGTATAGTGCAAATTTTTTAGTTAAGTTCTTTTAACGATAACAGACAAACCGTTTATTGGTTAACTGTTATACTTTTATTATTTACTTATTAGACTCTAATAAACATTTTGAGACCCGTTAGAACTTTTTGCAATGTGACTTGCACATTTGGCACCATATAGTTCACAAGGCACTTTTTAGGACCTATATAACTAATGTATAGTGCAAATTTTTTAGTTAAGTTCTTTTAACGATAACAGACAAACCTTTTATTGGTTAACTGTTATACTTTTATTATTTACTTATTAGACTCTAATAAACATTTTGAGACGACGTTAGAAATTTTTGCAATGTGAATTGCACATTTGGCATCATATAGTTCACAAGGCACTTTTTAGGACCTATATAACTAATGTATAGTGCACATTTTTTAGTTAAGTTCTTTTAACGATAACAGACAAACCTTTTATTGGTTTACTGTTATACTTTTATTATTTACTTATTAGACTCTAATAAACATTTTGAGACCCGTTAGAACTTTTTGCAATATGAATTGCACATTTGGCACCATATAGTTCACAAGGCACTTTTTAGGACCTATATAACTAATGTATAGTGCAAATGTGTTAGTTAAGTTCTTTTAACGATAACAGACAAACCTTTTATTGGTTAACTGTTATACTTTTATTATTTACTTATTAGACTCTAATAAACATTTTGAGACCCGTTAGAACTTTTTGCAATATGAATTGCACATTTGGCACCATATAGTTCACAAGGCACTTTTTAGGACCTATATAACTAATGTATAGTGCAAATTTTTTAGTTAAGTTCTTTTAACGATAACAGACAAACCGTTTATTGGTTAACTGTTATACTTTTATTATTTACTTATTAGACTCTAATAAACATTTTGAGACCCGTTAGAACTTTTTGCAATGTGACTTGCACATTTGGCACCATATAGTTCACAAGGCACTTTTTAGGACCTATATAACTAATGTATAGTGCAAATGTTTTAGTTAAGTTCTTTTAACGATAACAGACAAACCTTTTATTGGTTAACTGTTATACTTTTATTATTTACTTATTAGACTCTAATAAACATTTTGAGACCCGTTAGAACTTTTTGCAATGTGAATTGCACATTTGGCATCATATAGTTCACAAGGCACTTTTTAGGACCTATATAACTAATGTATAGTGCAAATTTTTTAGTTAAGTTCTTTTAACGATAACAGACAAACCTTTTATTGGTTTACTGTTATACTTTTAATATTTACTTATTAGACTCTAATAAACATTTTGAGACCCGTTAGAACTTTTTGCAATGTGAATTGCACATTTGGCACCATATAGTTCACAAGGCAGTTTTTAGGACCTATATAACTAATGTATAGTGCAAATGTTTTAGTTAAGTTCTTTTAACGATAACAGACAAACCTTTTATTGGTTAACTGTTATACTTTTATTATTTACTTATTAGACTCTAATAAACATTTTGAGACCCGTTAGAACTTTTTGCAATGTGAATTGCACATTTGGCACCATATAGTTCACAAGGCACTTTTTAGGACCTATATAACTAATGTATAGTGCAAATGTTTTAGTTAAGTTCTTTTAACGATAACAGACAAACCTTTTATTGGTTAACTGTTATACTTTTATTATTTACTTATTAGACTCTAATAAACATTTTGAGACCCGTTAGAACTTTTTGCAATGTGACTTGCACATTTGGCACCATATAGTTCACAAGGCACTTTTTAGGACCTATATAACTAATGTATAGTGCAAATTTTTTAGTTAAGTTCTTTTAACGATAACAGACAAACCTTTTATTGGTTAACTGTTATACTTTTATTATTTACTTATTAGACTCTAATAAACATTTTGAGACCCGTTAGAACTTTTTGCAATGTGACTTGCACATTTGGCACCATATAGTTCACAAGGCACTTTTTAGGACCTATATAACTAATGTATAGTGCAAATTTTTTAGTTAAGTTCTTTTAACGATAACAGACAAACCTTTTATTGGTTAACTGTTATACTTTTATTATTTACTTATTAGACTCTAATAAACATTTTGAGACCCGTTAGAACTTTTTGCAATGTGAATTGCACATTTGGCATCATATAGTTCACAAGGCACTTTTTAGGACCTATATAACTAATGTATAGTGCACATTTTTTAGTTAAGTTCTTTTAACGATAACAGACAAACCTTTTATTGGTTTACTGTTATACTTTTAGTATTTACTTATTAGACTCTATTAAACATTTTGAGACCCGTAAGAACTTTTTGCAATGTGAATTGCACATTTGGCACCATATAGTTCACAAGGCAGTTTTTAGGACCTATATAACTAATGTATAGTGCAAATGTTTTAGTTAAGTTCTTTTAACGATAACAGACAAACCTTTTATTGGTTAACTGTTATACTTTTATTATTTACTTATTAGACTCTAATAAACATTTTGAGACCCGTTAGAACTTTTTGCAATATGAATTGCACATTTGGCACCATATAGTTCACAAGGCACTTTTTAGGACCTATATAACTAATGTATAGTGCAAATTTTTTAGTTAAGTTCTTTTAACGATAACAGACAAACCGTTTATTGGTTAACTGTTATACTTTTATTATTTATTTATTAGACTCTAATAAACATTTTGAGATCCGTTAGAACTTTTTGCAATGTGACTTGCACATTTGGCACCATATAGTTCACAAGGCACTTTTTAGGACCTATGTAACTAATGTATAGTGCACATTTTTTAGTTAAGTTCTTTTAACGATAACAGACAAACCTTTTATTGGTTAACTGTTATACTTTTATTATTTACTTATTAGACTCTAATAAACATTTTGAGACCTGTTAGAACTTTTTGCAATGTGAATTGCACATTTGGCACCATATAGTTCACAAGGCACTTTTTAGGACCTATATAACTAATGTATAGTGCAAATTTTTTAGTTAAGTTCTTTTAACGATAACAGACAAACCGTTTATTGGTTAACTGTTATACTTTTATTATTTACTTATTAGACTCTAATAAACATTTTGAGACCCGTTAGAACTTTTTGCAATGTGACTTGCACATTTGGCACCATATAGTTCACAAGGCACTTTTTAGGACCTATATAACTGATGTATAGTGCAAATTTTTTAGTTAAGTTCTTTTAACGATAACAGACAAACCTTTTATTGGTTAACTGTTATACTTTTATTATTTACTTATTAGACTCTAATAAACATTTTGAGACGACGTTAGAAATTTTTGCAATGTGAATTGCACATTTGGCATCATATAGTTCACAAGGCACTTTTTAGGACCTATATAACTAATGTATAGTGCACATTTTTTAGTTAAGTTCTTTTAACGATAACAGACAAACCTTTTATTGGTTTACTGTTATACTTTTATTATTTACTTATTAGACTCTAATAAACATTTTGAGACCCGTTAGAACTTTTTGCAATATGAATTGCACATTTGGCACCATATAGTTCACAAGGCAGTTTTTAGGACCTATATAACTAATGTATAGTGCAAATGTTTTAGTTAAGTTCTTTTAACGATAACAGACAAACCTTTTATTGGTTAACTGTTATACTTTTATTATTTACTTATTAGACTCTAATAAACATTTTGAGACCCGTTAGAACTTTTTGCAATATGAATTGCACATTTGGCACCATATAGTTCACAAGGCACTTTTTAGGACCTATATAACTAATGTATAGTGCAAATTTTTTAGTTAAGTTCTTTTAACGATAACAGACAAACCGTTTATTGGTTAACTGTTATACTTTTATTATTTACTTATTAGACTCTAATAAACATTTTGAGACCCGTTAGAACTTTTTGCAATGTGACTTGCACATTTGGCACCATATAGTTCACAAGGCACTTTTTAGGACCTATATAACTAATGTATAGTGCAAATGTTTTAGTTAAGTTCTTTTAACGATAACAGACAAACCTTTTATTGGTTAACTGTTATACTTTTATTATTTACTTATTAGACTCTAATAAACATTTTGAGACCCGTTAGAACTTTTTGCAATGTGAATTGCACATTTGGCATCATATAGTTCACAAGGCACTTTTTAGGACCTATATAACTAATGTATAGTGCAAATTTTTTAGTTAAGTTCTTTTAACGATAACAGACAAACCTTTTATTGGTTTACTGTTATACTTTTAATATTTACTTATTAGACTCTAATAAACATTTTGAGACCCGTTAGAACTTTTTGCAATGTGAATTGCACATTTGGCACCATATAGTTCACAAGGCAGTTTTTAGGACCTATATAACTAATGTATAGTGCAAATGTTTTAGTTAAGTTCTTTTAACGATAACAGACAAACCTTTTATTGGTTAACTGTTATACTTTTATTATTTACTTATTAGACTCTAATAAACATTTTGAGACCCGTTAGAACTTTTTGCAATGTGAATTGCACATTTGGCACCATATAGTTCACAAGGCACTTTTTAGGACCTATATAACTAATGTATAGTGCAAATGTTTTAGTTAAGTTCTTTTAACGATAACAGACAAACCTTTTATTGGTTAACTGTTATACTTTTATTATTTACTTATTAGACTCTAATAAACATTTTGAGACCCGTTAGAACTTTTTGCAATGTGACTTGCACATTTGGCACCATATAGTTCACAAGGCACTTTTTAGGACCTATATAACTAATGTATAGTGCAAATTTTTTAGTTAAGTTCTTTTAACGATAACAGACAAACCTTTTATTGGTTAACTGTTATACTTTTATTATTTACTTATTAGACTCTAATAAACATTTTGAGACCCGTTAGAACTTTTTGCAATGTGAATTGCACATTTGGCATCATATAGTTCACAAGGCACTTTTTAGGACCTATATAACTAATGTATAGTGCAAATTTTTTAGTTAAGTTCTTTTAACGATAACAGACAAACCTTTTATTGGTTTACTGTTATACTTTTAATATTTACTTATTAGACTCTAATAAACATTTTGAGACCCGTTAGAACTTTTTGCAATCTGAATTGCACATTTGGCACCATATAGTTCACAAGGCAGTTTTTAGGACCTATATAACTAATGTATAGTGCAAATGTTTTAGTTAAGTTCTTTTAACGATAACAGACAAACCTTTTATTGGTTAACTGTTATACTTTTATTATTTACTTATTAGACTCTAATAAACATTTTGAGACCCGTTAGAACTTTTTGCAATCTGAATTGCACATTTGGCACCATATAGTTCACAAGGCACTTTTTAGGACCTATATAACTAATGTATAGTGCAAATTTTTTAGTTAAGTTCTTTTAACTATAACAGACAAACCTTTTATTGGTTTACTGTTATACTTTTATTATTTACTTATTAGACTCTAATAAACATTTTGAGACCCGTTAGGACTTTTTGCAATATGAATTGCACATTTGGCACCATATAGTTCACAAGGCAGTTTTTAGGACCTATATAACTAATGTATAGTGCAAATGTTTTAGTTAAGTTCTTTTAACGATAACAGACAAACCTTTTATTGGTTAACTGTTATACTTTTATTATTTACTTATTAGACTCTAATAAACATTTTGAGACCCGTTAGAACTTTTTGCAATATGAATTGCACATTTGGCACCATATAGTTCACAAGGCACTTTTTAGGACCTATATAACTAATGTATAGTGCAAATTTTTTAGTTAAGTTCTTTTAACGATAACAGACAAACCGTTTATTGGTTAACTGTTATACTTTTATTATTTACTTATTAGACTCTAATAAACATTTTGAGACCCGTTAGAACTTTTTGCAAGGTGACTTGCACATTTGGCACCATATAGTTCACAAGGCACTTTTTAGGACCTATATAACTAATGTATAGTGCAAATGTTTTAGTTAAGTTCTTTTAACGATAACAGACAAACCTTTTATTGGTTAACTGTTATACTTTTATTATTTACTTATTAGACTCTAATAAACATTTTGAGACCCGTTAGAACTTTTTGCAATATGAATTGCACATTTGGCATCATATAGTTTACAAGGCACTTTTTAGGACCTATATAACTAATGTATAGTGCAAATTTTTTAGTTAAGTTCTTTTAACGATAACAGACAAACCTTTTATTGGTTTACTGTTATACTTTTAATATTTACTTATTAGACTCTAATAAACATTTTGAGACCCGTTAGAACTTTTTGCAATGTGAATTGCACATTTGGCACCATATAGTTCACAAGGCACTTTTTAGGACCTATATAACTAATGTATAGTGCAAATGTTTTAGTTAAGTTCTTTTAACGATAACAGACAAACCTTTTATTGGTTAACTGTTATACTTTTATTATTTACTTATTAGACTCTAATAAACATTTTGAGACCCGTTAGAACTTTTTGCAATATGAATTGCACATTTGGCATCATATAGTTTACAAGGCACTTTTTAGGACCTATATAACTAATGTATAGTGCAAATTTTTTAGTTAAGTTCTTTTAACGATAACAGACAAACCTTTTATTGGTTTACTGTTATACTTTTAATATTTACTTATTAGACTCTAATAAACATTTTGAGACCCGTTAGAACTTTTTGCAATGTGAATTGCACATTTGGCACCATATAGTTCACAAGGCACTTTTTAGGACCTATTTAACTAATGTATAGTGCAAATGTTTTAGTTAAGTTCTTTTAACGATAACAGACAAACCTTTTATTGGTTAACTGTTATACTTTTATTATTTACTTATTAGACTCTAATAAACATTTTGAGACCCGTTAGAACTTTTTGCAATGTGACTTGCACATTTGGCACCATATAGTTCACAAGGCACTTTTCAGGACCTATATAACTAATGTATAGTGCAAATGTTTTAGTTAAGTTCTTTTAACGATAACAGACAAACCTTTTATTGGTTAACTGTTATACTTTTATTATTTACTTATTAGACTCTAATAAACATTTTGAGACCCGTTAGAACTTTTTGCAATGTGAATTGCACATTTGGCATCATATAGTTCACAAGGCACTTTTTAGGACCTATATAACTAATGTATAGTGCAAAATTTTTAGTTAAGTTCTTTTAACGATAACAGACAAACCTTTTATTGGTTAACTGTTATACTTTTATTGTTTACTTATTAGACTCTAATAAACATTTTGAGACCCGTTAGAACTTTTTGCAATCTGAATTGCACATTTGGCACCATATAGTTCACAAGGCACTTTTTAGGACCTATATAACTAATGTATAGTGCAAATTTTTTAGTTAAGTTCTTTTAACTATAACAGACAAACCTTTTATTGGTTAACTGTTATACTTTTATTATTTATTTATTAGACTCTAATAAACATTTTGAGATCCGTTAGAACTTTTTGCAATGTGACTTGCACATTTGGCACCATATAGTTCACAAGGCACTTTTTAGGACCTATGTAACTAATGTATAGTGCACATTTTTTAGTTAAGTTCTTTTAACGATAACAGACAAACCTTTTATTGGTTAACTGTTATACTTTTATTATTTACTTATTAGACTCTAATAAACATTTTGAGACCTGTTAGAACTTTTTGCAATGTGAATTGCACATTTGGCACCATATAGTTCACAAGGCACTTTTTAGGACCTATATAACTAATGTATAGTGCAAATGTTTTAGTTAAGTTCTTTTAACGATAACAGACAAACCGTTTATTGGTTAACTGTTATACTTTTATTATTTACTTATTAGACTCTAATAAACATTTTGAGACCCGTTAGAACTTTTTGCAATGTGACTTGCACATTTGGCACCATATAGTTCACAAGGCACTTTTTAGGACCTATATAACTGATGTATAGTGCAAATTTTTTAGTTAAGTTCTTTTAACGATAACAGACAAACCTTTTATTGGTTAACTGTTATACTTTTATTATTTACTTATTAGACTCTAATAAACATTTTGAGACGACGTTAGAAATTTTTGCAATGTGAATTGCACATTTGGCATCATATAGTTCACAAGGCACTTTTTAGGACCTATATAACTAATGTATAGTGCAAATTTTTTAGTTAAGTTCTTTTAACGATAACAGACAAACCTTTTATTGGTTTACTGTTATACTTTTAATATTTACTTATTAGACTCTAATAAACATTTTGAGACCCGTTAGAACTTTTTGCAATGTGAATTGCACATTTGGCACCATATAGTTCACAAGGCACTTTTTAGGACCTATTTAACTAATGTATAGTGCAAATGTTTTAGTTAAGTTCTTTTAACGATAACAGACAAACCTTTTATTGGTTAACTGTTATACTTTTATTATTTACTTATTAGACTCTAATAAACATTTTGAGACCCGTTAGAACTTTTTGCAATGTGACTTGCACATTTGGCACCATATAGTTCACAAGGCACTTTTCAGGACCTATATAACTAATGTATAGTGCAAATGTTTTAGTTAAGTTCTTTTAACGATAACAGACAAACCTTTTATTGGTTAACTGTTATACTTTTATTATTTACTTATTAGACTCTAATAAACATTTTGAGACCCGTTAGAACTTTTTGCAATGTGAATTGCACATTTGGCATCATATAGTTCACAAGGCACTTTTTAGGACCTATATAACTAATGTATAGTGCAAAATTTTTAGTTAAGTTCTTTTAACGATAACAGACAAACCTTTTATTGGTTAACTGTTATACTTTTATTGTTTACTTATTAGACTCTAATAAACATTTTGAGACCCGTTAGAACTTTTTGCAATCTGAATTGCACATTTGGCACCATATAGTTCACAAGGCACTTTTTAGGACCTATATAACTAATGTATAGTGCAAATTTTTTAGTTAAGTTCTTTTAACTATAACAGACAAACCTTTTATTGGTTAACTGTTATACTTTTATTATTTATTTATTAGACTCTAATAAACATTTTGAGATCCGTTAGAACTTTTTGCAATGTGACTTGCACATTTGGCACCATATAGTTCACAAGGCACTTTTTAGGACCTATGTAACTAATGTATAGTGCACATTTTTTAGTTAAGTTCTTTTAACGATAACAGACAAACCTTTTATTGGTTAACTGTTATACTTTTATTATTTACTTATTAGACTCTAATAAACATTTTGAGACCTGTTAGAACTTTTTGCAATGTGAATTGCACATTTGGCACCATATAGTTCACAAGGCACTTTTTAGGACCTATATAACTAATGTATAGTGCAAATGTTTTAGTTAAGTTCTTTTAACGATAACAGACAAACCGTTTATTGGTTAACTGTTATACTTTTATTATTTACTTATTAGACTCTAATAAACATTTTGAGACCCGTTAGAACTTTTTGCAATGTGACTTGCACATTTGGCACCATATAGTTCACAAGGCACTTTTTAGGACCTATATAACTGATGTATAGTGCAAATTTTTTAGTTAAGTTCTTTTAACGATAACAGACAAACCTTTTATTGGTTAACTGTTATACTTTTATTATTTACTTATTAGACTCTAATAAACATTTTGAGACGACGTTAGAAATTTTTGCAATGTGAATTGCACATTTGGCATCATATAGTTCACAAGGCACTTTTTAGGACCTATATAACTAATGTACAGTGCACATTTTTTAGTTAAGTTCTTTTAACGATAACAGACAAACCTTTTATTGGTTTACTGTTATACTTTTATTATTTACTTATTAGACTCTAATAAACATTTTGAGACCCGTTAGAACTTTTTGCAATATGAATTGCACATTTGGCACCATATAGTTCACAAGGCAGTTTTTAGGACCTATATAACTAATGTATAGTGCAAATGTTTTAGTTAAGTTCTTTTAACGATAACAGACAAACCTTTTATTGGTTAACTGTTATACTTTTATTATTTACTTATTAGACTCTAATAAACATTTTGAGACCCGTTAGAACTTTTTGCAATATGAATTGCACATTTGGCACCATATAGTTCACAAGGCACTTTTTAGGACCTATATAACTAATGTATAGTGCAAATTTTTTAGTTAAGTTCTTTTAACGATAACAGACAAACCGTTTATTGGTTAACTGTTATACTTTTATTATTTACTTATTAGACTCTAATAAACATTTTGAGACCCGTTAGAACTTTTTGCAATGTGACTTGCACATTTGGCACCATATAGTTCACAAGGCACTTTTTAGGACCTATATAACTAATGTATAGTGCAAATGTTTTAGTTAAGTTCTTTTAACGATAACAGACAAACCTTTTATTGGTTAACTGTTATACTTTTATTATTTACTTATTAGACTCTAATAAACATTTTGAGACCCGTTAGAACTTTTTGCAATGTGAATTGCACATTTGGCATCATATAGTTCACAAGGCACTTTTTAGGACCTATATAACTAATGTATAGTGCAAATTTTTTAGTTAAGTTCTTTTAACGATAACAGACAAACCTTTTATTGGTTTACTGTTATACTTTTAATATTTACTTATTAGACTCTAATAAACATTTTGAGACCCGTTAGAACTTTTTGCAATGTGAATTGCACATTTGGCACCATATAGTTCACAAGGCAGTTTTTAGGACCTATATAACTAATGTATAGTGCAAATGTTTTAGTTAAGTTCTTTTAACGATAACAGACAAACCTTTTATTGGTTAACTGTTATACTTTTATTATTTACTTATTAGACTCTAATAAACATTTTGAGACCCGTTAGAACTTTTTGCAATGTGAATTGCACATTTGGCACCATATAGTTCACAAGGCACTTTTTAGGACCTATATAACTAATGTATAGTGCAAATGTTTTAGTTAAGTTCTTTTAACGATAACAGACAAACCTTTTATTGGTTAACTGTTATACTTTTATTATTTACTTATTAGACTCTAATAAACATTTTGAGACCCGTTAGAACTTTTTGCAATGTGACTTGCACATTTGGCACCATATAGTTCACAAGGCACTTTTTAGGACCTATATAACTAATGTATAGTGCAAATTTTTTAGTTAAGTTCTTTTAACGATAACAGACAAACCTTTTATTGGTTAACTGTTATACTTTTATTATTTACTTATTAGACTCTAATAAACATTTTGAGACCCGTTAGAACTTTTTGCAATGTGAATTGCACATTTGGCATCATATAGTTCACAAGGCACTTTTTAGGACCTATATAACTAATGTATAGTGCAAATTTTTTAGTTAAGTTCTTTTAACGATAACAGACAAACCTTTTATTGGTTTACTGTTATACTTTTAATATTTACTTATTAGACTCTAATAAACATTTTGAGACCCGTTAGAACTTTTTGCAATCTGAATTGCACATTTGGCACCATATAGTTCACAAGGCAGTTTTTAGGACCTATATAACTAATGTATAGTGCAAATGTTTTAGTTAAGTTCTTTTAACTATAACAGACAAACCTTTTATTGGTTTACTGTTATACTTTTATTATTTACTTATTAGACTCTAATAAACATTTTGAGACCCGTTAGAACTTTTTGCAATATGAATTGCACATTTGGCACCATATAGTTCACAAGGCAGTTTTTAGGACCTATATAACTAATGTATAGTGCAAATGTTTTAGTTAAGTTCTTTTAACGATAACAGACAAACCTTTTATTGGTTAACTGTTATACTTTTATTATTTACTTATTAGACTCTAATAAACATTTTGAGACCCGTTAGAACTTTTTGCAATATGAATTGCACATTTGGCACCATATAGTTCACAAGGCACTTTTTAGGACCTATATAACTAATGTATAGTGCAAATTTTTTAGTTAAGTTCTTTTAACGATAACAGACAAACCGTTTATTGGTTAACTGTTATACTTTTATTATTTACTTATTAGACTCTAATAAACATTTTGAGACCCGTTAGAACTTTTTGCAATGTGACTTGCACATTTGGCACCATATAGTTCACAAGGCACTTTTTAGGACCTATATAACTAATGTATAGTGCAAATGTTTTAGTTAAGTTCTTTTAACGATAACAGACAAACCTTTTATTGGTTAACTGTTATACTTTTATTATTTACTTATTAGACTCTAATAAACATTTTGAGACCCGTTAGAACTTTTTGCAATATGAATTGCACATTTGGCATCATATAGTTCACAAGGCACTTTTTAGGACCTATATAACTAATGTATAGTGCAAATTTTTTAGTTAAGTTCTTTTAACGATAACAGACAAACCTTTTATTGGTTTACTGTTATACTTTTAATATTTACTTATTAGACTCTAATAAACATTTTGAGACCCGTTAGAACTTTTTGCAATGTGAATTGCACATTTGGCACCATATAGTTCACAAGGCACTTTTTAGGACCTATATAACTAATGTATAGTGCAAATGTTTTAGTTAAGTTCTTTTAACGATAACAGACAAACCTTTTATTGGTTAACTGTTATACTTTTATTATTTACTTATTAGACCCTAATAAACATTTTGAGACCCGTTAGAACTTTTTGCAATGTGAATTGCACATTTGGCACCATATAGTTCACAAGGCACTTTTTAGGACCTATATAACTAATGTATAGTGCAAATTTTTTAGTTAAGTTCTTTTAACGATAACAGACAAACCGTTTATTAGTTAACTGTTATACTTTTATTATTTACTTATTAGACTCTAATAAACATTTTGAGACCCGTTAGAACTTTTTGCAATGTGAATTGCACATTTGGCACCATATAGTTCACAAGGCACTTTTTAGGACCTATATAACTAATGTATAGTGCAAATTTTTAGTTAAGTTCTTTTAACGATAACAGACAAACCTTTTATTGGTTAACTGTTATACTTTTATTATTTACTTATTAGACTCTAATAAACATTTTGAGACCCGTTAGAACTTTTTGCAATGTGAATTGCACATTTGGCATCATATAGTTCACAAGGCACTTTTTAGGACCTATATAACTAATGTATAGTGCACATTTTTTAGTTAAGTTCTTTTAACGATAACAGACAAACCGTTTATTGGTTTACTGTTATACTTTTATTATTTACTTATTAGACTCTAATAAACATTTTGAGACCCGTTAGAACTTTTTGCAATCTGAATTGCACATTTGGCACCATATAGTTCACAAGGCAGTTTTTAGGACCTATATAACTAATGTATAGTGCAAATGTTTTAGTTAAGTTCTTTTAACGATAACAGACAAACCTTTTATTGGTTAACTGTTATACTTTTATTATTTACTTATTAGACTCTAATAAACATTTTGAGACCCGTTAAAACTTTTTGCAATATGAATTGCACATTTGGCACCATATAGTTCACAAGGCACTTTTTAGGACCTATATAACTAATGTATAGTGCAAATTTTTTAGTTAAGTTCTTTTAACGATAACAGACAAACCGTTTATTGGTTAACTGTTATACTTTTATTATTTACTTATTAGACTCTAATAAACATTTTGAGACCCGTTAGAACTTTTTGCAATGTGACTTGCACATTTGGCACCATATAGTTCACAAGGCACTTTTTAGGACCTATATAACTAATGTATAGTGCAAATGTTTTAGTTAAGTTCTTTTAACGATAACAGACAAACCTTTTATTGGTTAACTGTTATACTTTTATTATTTACTTATTAGACTCTAATAAACATTTTGAGACCCGTTAGAACTTTTTGCAATGTGAATTGCACATTTGGCATCATATAGTTCACAAGGCACTTTTTAGGACCTATATAACTAATGTATAGTGCAAAATTTTTAGTTAAGTTCTTTTAACGATAACAGACAAACCTTTTATTGGTTAACTGTTATACTTTTATTATTTACTTATTAGACTCTAATAAACATTTTGAGACCCGTTAGAACTTTTTGCAATCTGAATTGCACATTTGGCACCATATAGTTCACAAGGCACTTTTTAGGACCTATATAACTAATGTATAGTGCAAATTTTTTAGTTAAGTTCTTTTAACTATAACAGACAAACCTTTTATTGGTTAACTGTTATACTTTTATTATTTACTTATTAGACTCTAATAAACATTTTGAGACCCGTTAGAACTTTTTGCAATGTGAATTGCACATTTGGCACCATATAGTTCACAAGGCACTTTTTAGGACCTATATAACTAATGTATAGTGCAA